>NW_012027062.1:2915341-2939527 GCF_000956235.1 Wasmannia auropunctata
CTCTCCTCAAAGTTCCGCTTTCGCTTCGCCAGTGAAGAATCGCCATCGCCGCCGCATTCCGAGTCGTCGCACGTTCGGAATTAGCTGTTCGACTTGAGTGCACATTGGATCCATGGTCCGTAGGGCGAAGCAAAACGTCGGGGTGTCCGCGATCGAAACCCGGCCCTTTGAGTAGTAGGTATGTTCGACTCGAGGCGCGCTCGCTTCTTAGATAAAGCGGCGAATCTTAAATGCGACGCACGACGCGCGAAACTGGTGCTGGCGATAATTCGATCAAGTAAATTAGATTCTTCCGATCGGTCCGTGGGGAGTCGCGCTCGTACGCTATCTGTCACCCGGCGTGACGCTTCATGTACTCTCTAAAAATAAATTTGCGACGACGTACGCGCGTCAGAAACGTAATGCACGGTGGAATTACAAAATTACATCTTTCCGTCTACTCTTATTGCGGTTTTTTTTTTTAATTATTCCGCGACGTAGTATTTTATTCTAGATATAGGGAATATGATATCGGCGCAAATGCTTTTACAGAATTGCGGATGCGAAACCGATTCTCGGGAGATTATTTAACGGCGCTTGTGAATCGTTACTTCGTGGTTTCGCGACAATGGGTTCCAATGAAGACACCCGACGCGGAACGAGCCCTGAAAAGGCTGAACGAATACCGCAGAGAGGTGTGAGAACGTCGGTGCTATTCAGCGGTCTGGATGAAGGCCATCGGCCATAGCATTGGACAAAGTTCTAGACTCGGGTGTCACGACTTTTCACAGGCTCTTTCTCGCCGCCACATAATACGACGACACGATGTCTATATACCGGGGAGAGTAAAGAAAAGGGAAAAAAAACTGCATTATCGATTGAATTGTTAATTAACGACGATTGAGTTGACCGAATATTATCTGACGTTATGACGGCCGGGATCGTCTGACACGTCGCATATCGCGATTTAATTTACGGCATTATGGCCCCGTTATTTGTCTTCGTATCGCATCCAAATTGTTTCGTGTTAGGAGCGGGAGGGTGGGGGAGGGAAAGTTCAACAGAGTTCAACGCCAGAATAATAACGAAATAATAACGGAAAATATAATAATAATAAAATGAACGTACGTGTCGAGGAAAATCTCGCTTTTCCACGGATTAAAGCGCATTATTCGCTCACTCATCGAAACACGTCATACGGCTGCACGTATACGTGTTAGTTTCGGCAATTAGTCGACGTAATCGCGAGGTCTACGCTCGATCAATTATTTCACGGGCACGACACTAGCGTCGTTCGCTTTATGACTTTGTTAAGCGACCATCCGAAGCGCGCACGCGTCCGCGCTCGTGGCAACGGAAATAAAACAAAAATCCATTTAGCGGGCTAATGGACGGTGTGAGCTATTAATGCAAATTCACTTTGACCAGATTTCAGGGTGTTGGGGTTGACGTCGGATCGACACACGCGTGCTAACACGCATGATTAAAGTTGTCGCGCGTGTAACATAAGCGGCAAAAGTATCGTCGTGTACGTTCAATGTAAGCGAGACGGTCGCTTAGATATTTTTCATTAAGTACGACGATTGTTCTCTGCACCGAACATTTATTAACGTATTATTCTTGCAGGAATTTTGAACGACATTTAATTATGCGTCGGATTAAAAACTATTACTTTTGTCAAATCTACAGTTTGTACTGCAGACCAATGTTTCCGTACAGCATAGACGAGCATTAAGAAACGAAGAATTGCGAGTGTAAAATAAATCGCGACTGATGAAATCGCGTTTCATAATCGTCGCTTCGTCGTAATCCACTGATATAGATTCTTGCCTTCTCCTGACATCAAAACACGATCGATAAGCGATAATTACGCTCCGCGTAAGTTTACTGTCCAACGATACAATATAATACGCGTGCTTTCAACTTCGTCCCGTTCGTATTCCCAAGAGTGCGCCGGCTTGCTTTCTGAAGCTGCAACGTCGTTTCCTCTCCTTCCTCCACGTAGCAATTAAGCGCGTCGCAATTGCGTCCGCCTCTGCGCCGCAGAGCACCGCAACCGATGGCACCCAAGCAATGTGCGTGTCCGGTACTTCGTACATTGTCCAACACGGCCTCGTGTAGAGCACACGTGAACCGAGACCCAGAGTGGAGAATTTCAAGGAGATCGAGTTATCCGTTACCCGTATCCCGAAGGCGAAATGCAGTTGCGTACAATAATTTCATTTATTTCTATGTTTACAGTACACTTTCAAGTCCACTTTTCATTAATCTTGTTGTTTAACAAACTACGCCATTAAATGATAATAATAATAATAATAATAATAATAATAATAATAAATATTATAATCACGTTATTAAAATTTACATTATAAAATATAAAATAAATTGGTAATTAATAAGAAATATTAGGTATGTTATTTGTAACAATATTTGTTATGAATACTTGCATTATTATTTCACACTTGTAGTATTTGGTCTAATTACAAACGTGATTAATTACCGCACTCCGATAATTAACTTAGAGAATTCCAATATCTATATCAGAGAAGAAGTTACATTTTATATCGCAACGATAGCTACGGTTATCTTCGCTATTTCCAAACATTCGTTACATCTTGTTGAGTACATAGATATAAGTGCAGTGATTAACCTCATGGAACTATATAGGGCTACTTGATGCTCTGCTTTATCCCATGTAGCCATTAACCACAGCACAATTGCGCCCACCGCGCTGCTTTAGACTACCTCAGCTGAAGCTAATCAACGTGCGTATACGACATATTGTGCCTAAACCTAACATTATTTCACGCAAGGTATACAAGTCCGCTTCTAAAGCGGTCGCGAATGATCTCAAAGGTCTCAAAGGGATCTCGAAATATACGTATATTATCTCTGTCAGTCGTCCAGCAACAACAAGACACGACTCACGATTCATCGCAGCTCCAGGAGATACGAGAGTGCAAGTCACGTCGGCTGTAACATCGGCGATCAATTAACGTCCGTAATAATTATCGTGGGCGATAGTGTTCAATGTGTGTTGACACTCGCGAATTTGCGAAACAAATTGCACGTTATAGCGCTGGCGGGTATAAAACAACCCATCAGATTCCATACAATTCGTCGGGGTGGATGGAGATTAAACGTAAAACCGGAACAGAGCGTGTCGTCTCCTGATCGTCCCCGGGGAAGAGTAAGTAGCTAACGTAATCGACACTCTGCCTCCGCGATACACACCGAGGGTGATAATATTTATAGCGGATGACGATGCGTCGCGGGGGATATCGAGCAGATTATAGGCGTCTCGTGTTCCCGCGTCCTTACTCTACTCCACTCAACTAAGTTATTATCTTTACATTCTCATGGATGATAACATTCAACATAAATTGTATGTTGAGAAACCGATACCGTCTCGTTGAGATAATACGATCTATCATATAATATATTACTGTTGATAACTCTTTACAGCGATTGCCTATATAGAAATGTGAGATATTAAATCGCGTGTTATGTTATATGTTTTTCTACATGCTAGACTGAGATATGCGAGATAACATTTTGGCGCTGAAAATAATTGTTATACGGATTCTGTTTCCTGATGTGTTATGTTTTTGTGATATAATAATTTTTGTACAACTTTATACGTGTATTTCATATATGTATTTAGACAAACTTTTTAAATTCCTATAATTGAAATTTATGTATTTTATCCATGACAAAAACATTTTGTTGAATTGGATCTTCATATTACAGATTTTTTATTATTGGATTTGTGTTTTGTGTAATTTCAATTTAATAAAAACGCTAAAATAATAATAATACAAAATAATTCTTAAATTACTTGTTAGCTTTCTCCCTTCGTAATACGAGACAGAATAACAATCGTTCATTGATGTCAGGATTTTTGGTAGGAAATTTGAACGACAGGAGGGTGGCGACGATAAACGTTTCTAAGGGATCGACGGTAATCTCCTGTTATTGTCCCTCATGATAATGATATTACTGGCACACGCAGGGACCTCCCCCCCTCCCCTCCTGATTTCGTGAATCTTCCTTAACGCCCTACTTCTTCTTGTGCATCCCCTCTGCAGAAAACTCATTTCCTCAACGTACCAGGGGAGGGGGAGGGAGGTCCTGGCGCGAACGAATAACGCAGTTTCGTCACGTAACGATTCCCCGCCTTGAAAAGCCAACAAACTTTAAGACGAACGGAACTGTCATCTCCACACCGGACATGACAAACTCCCGACCGTTCCTGTCTTGTATCCTCCCGCTCCTTTGTATTGTCGCGTCCCTTCGCAGCCCCGCGGCATCCCCTCGTCATCACCGCGACTTCCCTTTACACGTCATGGTAAAGAAAGGGACGTTACGGGCAGGGCTTCCCTTTGCTTTACTCCCGCATCCTGCGATTACGTTGCACGTGCTTGCATAAACCCTATTATTTTAATGTTTCGTATTGACGAAATGTATTTCAATATCTAAGGCACTCTTGATTCCTTTTATCACATCTACCAGAGTTATATAACACGAACATTGTCTCCGCCATAAATTCTCCATAAACTTCTCCATGCATGAATATTTAGTGTGCAATTTAGATATATTGATAAAAGATTAGGTACAATGTTGGCGCAACGATATTACTCGGAGGATGACACTCGACGTTTCGCACGATTTTCACGAGTTTAACATGCCTCTCTCGCTCTCTCGGCGCGTTTAATAATTTACCGCGTAACCGATCACGTTCTGCCGCAGCGAGGCATGCGGAGGCTCGATCACCTGGTGCTCGCGCGATAGAATTAGATTCGTCAGAAATAAAAGAAATTGCGCGACACACGAAACTGTCATCTCCATTTCGTACGTGACAGGCTTCACTTCTTTTCCGCCTTTCTGAACGACGACCAACCGCCTTTCTGAACGACGCCAACCGCCCTCTCTGCCCACCCCGCGTCGCCCAATGTCTATCTCCCTTATTCCTGTCACCTTCACTCCGCGCTCGCTCGTCCCTCAAGACCGATCCGGCCATCGTGCTCGCGTTCTCTGACCCCACCTCGAAGCTCGCCATTTCTCTTTTATATTGTCTACTGTTCGCTCCTTGCATATTAAAGCGGTGTCACGCCGGCGAAACGGGAAAGTCTGGGGAAGGAAGAGGAGCGCGAGAGAGGAGCTAGGCGGTCGCGTGACGAGAAGGAGGGCAGAGGACGCGCGGAAAAGAGGACTAGAGGGCTCATCGTAATAAAAGTGAAGCGAAAAAGGGAGAGAAACCAAGTATGGCGAGTGGGGTGAGTCGAAATAGAGTGGCGGAAGTAGGGGGTAGGACGCCCGAAGGAGAAGGCTGGAGAGCTGCGAGCTCGTAACTTTTGTAATTGAGTTTAGTCATCCTGCCTTCTCTATGCTTTCTCCTTCACTTCTCTCTTTGCTCTCTTCTCGCTCGCTCGCTCGCTCACTCATCGCTCGCTGCCTCTCTCGTGACTTTTCCTCTTTCTATCTGACGGATCGTACACCGGAACCTCCATCACTGCGATGCCATCCGTTCGCCTACCTTCCACCCACTCGCCGTCCATCGAGAGCACCTTTCGAGTTTTTACCTCGATGCTCAGAGCTCGCAGGTAATATCGTCGAAGCGAAAACTGTTAGCGAAAATGCGATGACGCTGAGAGAGAGAACACAAGTTCGCGCGCGAGTTCTCTCAAACTGCTAGTCGTACGTCGCAGAGATGCAATACGATACGTTGGCTATTTGTATACAGCAAGCAAGACTATCAAAGTATTCCTCGGAAAGAGAGCGTATACGAAATCTTACATTAAAGACTTTCGAGAAGTACATTGAACATTGAACTTTGACTTCTGAGAAAACCTTCGTAGTTTTGTAATCAAAGTCTTGTCGTTCGACTTTATCGCAGGTTTTAGTTTATTAAAAGCAGGACTAATTTTCAATCATTTGACAAACTCAATCAATTTAAATGTGTAGACATATATAAAAAAATTTATAAATTTCATATTTGTCTAACACTTATATTCTATATTCACTTATATTCATTATATGCATAATTTATTTGTTTAATTTGAAATAGATTCTTTTTTCTATTTTGACACAAAACTAAATACGAATTTTATGACAATCTAAAAAAATAAAATAACATTTTGTTTCAAATTCGATATTTGTTACAATCTCTCTCTCTCTGTCTCTCTCTCTCTCTCTCTCTCTCTCTCTCTCTCTCTCAAAATGGTATCTAAAAATTCAATATTAAAAACAATCTTTCATAAAAAAATGGTTTTTGTTTTGTTATATAAAATCTTAATAGTAAATTAATTATTACTTGTTATTCATAATAAACTATTATATTACATATATACATATAATTGTGGTATAGAAGGATTATTTGTCGTACAGTATATAATATCTCGCTGACCAACTACACATAGCATTTAATAGGATCATAGAATAATCTGTTTCTAGGTTCAATCGAAAAACATATCCTACATATCAGCGAGAAACTATGAACCCTTCAGGGCGTGCACGCGAGGGCAGTTAATTAAATTAAATCAGTCGTGCGAGGTAATGGCGAATGCCGGACGCCGTCGGCGGCCTTTGTTCGTTCGTATTAAATGGTGCCAAGTGGAAATGGAAATCAATATTTTCCCCGAGCACGGTCACACGAGCGGTGTGATAATCCGCGATTTTCGCGCGATGCATCCCTCGGCTGAAATCCGCGTGCGAGGAAATTTACGGAGATTTTTCAGCGCCGAAAGATTGGCTCGTACGTACCTGCGGTGCGACCCGGGACACGGGCTTGAATACGTGCGAGATACGCGGACGGGAGAGAAAGAGAGAGAGAGAGAGAGAGCGTGGAGAGAGGGCATACCGGCGGAGGATCTGGTATTCGCGGCGAGAAGAAGGCATTACTTCCTGGGAAGATAGTCGGTACCCGCGGGACCTCGTAAATCGTTGCGCTGGTCCGAGAAACTTCAAACCTAGAGCGGATACCTTCGACTCCCTGGCAATATCGAGTGCCAGAAGCGAGCTCGCGGATTCTCTACGAGCTGACACACTTCATATTTCACGTACGTAATATTTTTCAAGCGGTCCGCACGAGAAGCATTAAGTAAAACCGTTATTTCCTTTTCGCGCGGGCCATTTTCGTGCCCCCCCCCCCCTCCTCTGTGCGTAATTTTGCATCAACTGTCGACTGTCTCCGAAAGAATAAACATTCGATATTCGCACTTGCATTATATTGTTATTCAATTATCGTTATTACTGTTGCGGAAGGTGAGCGATTTAACGCGTCATTTTACGTACGCGGCTGTTAATATTTAATTACATTACACAACATATCAATTCTCGTGAATGCCGCGCGCTTTGTAATTAATTAAAATATTAACAAATGGCCGTCGGGGTGTCGTAATGAACCGCGAACCACGCCGCAATCGCAATTTCGTGGCGCCGTAAACTGCAGATATTTTAAAAATTCAATTGCAGCAGCGACCCGTATCGTTAAAGTGGAAAACTACCTAGGGCTTTCTTTTATTTGCTCGGTGGACCCGACCAATGCGACGGTTACCAGTACAAGTAATAAACGTGATTCTTAAAGACCGAAATAAATGTTTCGTTGTATATCGAGAGGAATTGCGTATAGACATATGTGTATGTGTGTGTATATACTTATATATATATATATATATATATATATATGTATATATAAACGCCGTTATATATAAATACAGATATAGATATACATCCGGCGGTAGTCTGCGAGTTTCGATCACGACAGTTTGTTCGATAAAAGCCGTTATTGTCACCGACATCACTCCTCTATTACCGACTCACACGGAACACTCGAGTCTTCCTCGGTGGAAATTTATGACCGAACTTTAAGCCCCTCCTCTAAGGACGATCAACCGCATCCAGTGTCAACGATGGATATAAGCGCGTTCGCCACCCTACTTTCCTGCTATCAACCCCCCCCGGCAGGAATTCCAGATTTTTCTTGCACGTCGCGGCCCGTTAAGAAAGCCGAGCCGACGTTTTATCGCGTTATACATCCCGGACGCTGGGACGTGGTAGGTCAGAACAATGTTTTATTATCCGCCCGCCACCCCTACGCTCACCCTTCCGCGCCGTTACGTCTTTCTTTTACTTAGAATTTTACGATTCGATTTTATGATCGTAACGCCGTCGAGGTCTTTTCGGCCGCTGTACACCATGTCAAAACGTGTCGTATCCTTCCTGCGTAACCTTCTTTTTTCGCGTCGCGCAAAGTCCCGATGACGAGGATTTATGTGCGACACAATCGTAACGTGGAAAGGTCCAGCACGCGTGCACTAGTACCTAAGTACCTTTCGCAAATCTTTCTGACTCGCGTTTCATCGACGCGACGCAAAAGTAAAAGAAGATTTAAAGAGGTAAAAGATACGTATGAAAAAAGGAGAATTTAAATATTTGAATGGAATATAAATATTTGAACAAGGCACTTTAGCAAGAGATTTCGGAGATTAAAAATCTGATTCGTACAAAGAGCAAAAATAATTTAATTTCTTTCTTATTCTTTTCTTTACTATCCATTTCTTTCTTATCCTACTGATAGCCAAATTAGAAGTCAATGATGGAAATTGTAATTACGACTATTTAACTATCGAAGATAGAAAGAGCTTTTCGATGTTATTTAAACCTTCTTTACTTTTCTCTTTTAGAGAGAGTTACATCTTTCCCATTTTACATATTCTCTGTCACACTGCACGGGAGTCGATGATTTCATCGACTAAGACGCAGTCTTCCAGGGAAAGCCTGATGTACCGTCGTCGTGGCTGTCGTTTCACACCAAAGGTGATGGATATACATAGTTACGCGGGTACCTAATGGCTCTCCGGAGAGTTTTCAGTCTCTCACATGTGCCTCCAGGCGGCGATCTTGCCGCTAAAGACTTCCTCGGAACGTTACTTCGATCCGACGCTCTTCCGGCCACGAGCGCGATCGATTTCATTGCGAGCGAGATCGATCGTGAACCGTATGTACGAAACATCGGCGGATTGACTGGTTGCAACGATTTGATTTTCGCCGAACGAAATCGCGGAACGGGATCGGAGGGAAGACCTGCAGTGTTGTGCCCTTCCCCTCTCTACTCTCCGATACAAAGAAAAGGAAACCGAAATGCCTTTGACGAAATCACGTCAATCGAGGAAGAGTATTTTCTTGGTGGGCAAACTCCGCTAAGGTTCCGTGCGAGAGGAAACGTACCTCTCGTACGGAGGTTTTTGATCGGATCGATGGTGTGGCCCGATGTGCGACGTGATGCCGGTTATAGCCGTAATTCGAAGGTTTACAGCTCGTTGGAACGGCTCGTCGTGCTGACCTGATTTTTATTGAACGAAGCGAACAACTAATTGTAAGTAGCACCGACTACGTCGATTCGGGAGAAATTGGTACATTGTAACGCCGATAACAAATAGAAAAGGAATTGGTCGGCGACCTGGTTTTCGCGCGGCTTGTGCCCGGGCTTTCCCCTGAGAAGTAAGAAGTCTGACATTTGACACATTGCGCCGGTAAGATAAAAGTATACTTCGTACTTACATCTTCCTTTAATGTACCATTGTTTGTATCGCCGAACTACGATGTCTGCCAACCCGATCGTAACGTCCGTTCGGTTAATGTGCGATTGTCATCTTCTATTGTCTCTATGAAATGTCTTGTAAAAATTGCCACGTTGTCTTTTAATAGCGTCATAGATCTTTGTATGACATTTCGAGCGAGAGAGGGAGAGAAAAAAAACTGCGCCCCGGAAGGATCGATAGGACGTGTAACGAGCGTCGGTTCGACGAATAATCGGCTACCGGAAATCGGCTTAGGGTAATAGGTACTTTTCAACGACATTGTGAGGAGCGATTCAGCGGAATCGGTCGTTGAAGAAAAGGTAAAAACGATCATCACAGGCAGGTCGTCAAATGTATTCAGCGTCGTGGGGAACGGAACCTCCCCTCCTCACGAACGAAGGGTCGCGACTTTTATCTGATCCGCCATAAAGCTGCCATCGACGACTATCCAAGGACGGAACGCCGTTTGAAATTTCGCCGTTTACACCATCGCGCTCCGCCGTATCTGCCGCCCCTGCTTTACAATCACTACCATTAAAGGCTCGTATATCAAGCAGCTTATCCCCTCATACGCGTTTCGCGCGAGAGGAACCTAATATCGTCGATTCTTCCTCGGCGCTCCTAAATCATCGCGCCGCGATTCACCGTGCGAGGGTTCAACCTAACCCGCGAGAATAAATCTGTCTTCGCTATCAACAGACTCTCAGCTTGGAAGAATTACTCCTTCAGTGAAATTCTTAATTCATTATTTCCCGTCGGGGCGTGGAGTGCGCGATAATTTTCGCAATTGTTTTAACTTCGATTAATCGTCGCGCGCGTTTCTCAAGGGAACGAAAGAAAATTAATCGACGATATGAGATTACGGGAGGCGAAACGATTCCAGACAATTCAATAGAAATACAGATAATGTCGCACTAGCGAAATATATCAGAGGGGAAAGCAATTCGAGGCTCGCGACAAAAACTGCCATTAACATCCGCCACGGGGGAGAATTGCTGTTTTGCAGCCCCGCGTGTCGTCACTTTCCCGCATGCAGACGGTACCATTAAATGCTCATAAATCAAAGCACCTTAAGCCACCTTATTGCGTCACGCTTTGTGCAGAAGGATCAACGAATTCTACCTATATCGACTGCTCTTTTTTTCGCACTCGATTCTTTTTATCTCATTATCAGATTACTATCGAACAGTGACTGGGCACATCGTACCGTATACCACCCGGTAATCGTTCTTATATCGCTTCATAACTCGCATAATCGTGACTTAAAAGACTGCAAGTACATCCACACGAACATTGTATGATAGAACGACGCACTTCCCATAAAAAAAGTCATTATTATGGTATTACTAGGCAGGCATTACAATTTACTAGGTCAACTTTACCCGAAGGACAACTGTAATATGCCTTTAAAAGCATGAATGTCGCATCCATGCCAACGGAAGAAGGCTGAATTCTCATCTCATGATATTTTAGATTGGTTGCAAATTATACACACTGATAATGCAATGCTTATGTAATCGTGATATTACGTTAGCCTATTTTATAATTTTATGCTTTTTAATTACACGCTATTGAAATTATGGTACTGTTAATGTTGTAGAATTAAAAATAATCACACAAAAGATCAAATTTAAACGTCATTCGAATTTCGTACATATGTAGCAAATGTATTATATATAATAAATATATGCCGTATCTTAAAACTTTGTTATTGACCGCTACTTTCCCCTTCAAATTGTTAAATTTTGCCTGAAATTGTTTCTACTGATTGTGAGTATAATCGTAATGTCCTATTCAAGTTCGACAAGGAAGACGTTTAACGACGTCTATATAGGGACTATCAAGTGGTCGACTGCACTACCGAGATTACAAGTGTACAGTGTGCCGTATTCGTATGCTATGAACAGTAGAAGAGAAGTCCCTCTGCCTGAGTACCCGGTGTACCTGCTGGTACCGTAATCTGACGAGGCACCGACCGCGAAGTGAGAGAACCGTTGGTCCATTTCGAACGTACATTGCGTCTCGGAGTCGTAATTTGCAAGTCCGGACGCGGTTCTAACTGGGCCAAAACTCCATCCCGCCAAGTTTAAGCGAGCTTACGCTTTAAAGCTTATGTTTGTTTAAGGAGTTGGCGTATTGCCGTCGTCGAATACGCAGCTACGTACCTACGTCTCCATGGCGGTGGTGTAAGTTAGCGCGCTCAAGATCAACACCCACCAAAAATAGAGCCCTTAATTACGAATCAAACTTCAATCTCGCGTAGTTGCAAATTCGAGTTGGGAAATTACTATTCCCCGCGCGATGTTTCGAAAAGTTCCTTCCTTTTGAGATTTATACATATTTCTATTATATTTTCGCTATGTTCGCAAAATAATTTAAATATTTAAATTAATTATAATACACATGAATTTACAAATACACAATGTACCTCACAAAAATATAGTTAACAAATATTAATAAATATCATTCTCTATAATCATTATCAATATTATCATTCTCTATAAAGAACTAGCGATTAAAATAATCTAATATGTATTTCCAACACAATGGATTTCATTATGATCTTTTTTACGTAAATCCAAGTTGATGGTAACATTAAAAGTAGATCGAGACGATTAATTGAGCTTCTCTTTGATATTTTCCGAGTAAGCGGAATAAAAATAGTTTTAGCAGTAAACTGGAAACTGCGATGCAACATGATGTAGAAAAACCGAGGAGAACCAGGGATGACATTGGTCCTTATGAAAATCAACGATCTGTGTTTGCCTGCCTAGCCGCGGTATATCTGTGGATTACGAGTGTATGCGAACGTAAACGGTCGTTCAGGAGTATTGTTATGCCATGCCAGCATTTCGCGTCAGAAAGTCATCGTAAAGCCACCAAGGGAAGAGGGAAGGGAAAAGAAAGACGCGTCGTCTTATTTCGCTTGGCCTCGCTCCCGACCCGCTCCCGTCCAGTTACGTCACGATGGGGTTTCCAGTTGAGATATCATCGCGAAAATAATATATCACATGTACCAAAGAAACGTATCGAGTGTGCATTGTACAAAGGACGTCAGAATTGTCCGCAATATGTACTCGATTTCACCGACAGCCAAAAGCACAGAGCAAAATACAATTTTCTGTTCTGTTTTGATAAAAGTGAACTAAATTAGAAAAATTAAGCCGCGATTAGTACACATCATATAAAAATTATTTTTAAAAACTCAATATTAATAAGGGAGATATTAATATGGGATAATGTAGTATTTAAAAAATCTTTCTAAAATATGTTACATTAAAATGTATAAAATATTGATTTTATTAATTATAATAATTAATATTATTAATATGTTTCACATTTCATTTATATCTAAATTTCAAATAACTAAAAAATATTTCACAATTCACAAGATTTTTTAATCTTTCTTAAATATTTATAGTGTAAGCTTTTTTTTGTTTTTTCTTAAATAACAATTTACTCATGCATGATACAAATTTAGACTACAACTGTAAAGAATTTGAACTTTTTGCGATGATTACGTATGATGCAAGAATAATACTCTCTGAAATGCGAGCTGAAATTCTTTTTAGTTTCACGTCGCGCGCGCTGCAAGGATCATTTTCTCTGAAATTTAGCAAACTGATATTCTTTTTTGGTTTCAACGCGCAAAACGTCCACGGCTCCTTCGTCCGATGCTCGTGTCAGAACTTACCGAGAAAACCGCCGGGGAAAAGAAGGAAGGCAAAAGAACGCCGTGTTACTTTGGTCGGGAGGAAGGGGGAAGAAGGGGAGGGGGAGGAGAGCGGGCCCTGGCTCCCGACACGCTGATTCGACCCAGCGCAGCGTGGCACGTCACGATGGGATTTCCGGCCGAGATATTCCCGTGGAAATAAAATAACACCGGCGCTCCGGCCGTATATTCATAACTGTCGACAGCCCCCGACCTTGCGCAAACGTTTGCGGCTCGAGTCGTGGAATTAAAATATCGCAAGGAATTTTTAATCTTTTATCTATATAAGCGTGTGTATACGTCCACTTTGGATGGAGAAATCTGCACTGATAAGTTAATTTATGGCTTGATTGCTTTACATTAATTTACCGATAGAAGTAATGAATCTTAGGCTCGCATTTCAGGTTTATTGGTAACTTCAGAACGGCAATTCACCTCTGCTTGGCTTAAGGGTTAAGGAAGGGTGGATTTCCTGCACGTATCGAGTAGCTGTGCGTTTGTCACGATATCGCGTGTCGTGCTTTGGGATTTAATCCTGCCGTATGTAGATGCGCGCATGCACATGTGCAGGAGTTACGATCTAAGTAAATCCGCGAAGCGATATCTCGCAAAAGGAAACCCTTCTAGGGAGGATCGAACAATACCTCGCGGTCGAGTAAGCGCGGGACGCAATGCTCTGCGAAATAAGGAGGCGATTCTTTTGTGTACCGAAGATCCCCGTTCTTTGAGCGACCAAACGTATCCCGGGTAACCTGAATAAATCGCGGATTTCAGGAGCAATAAACTCGATCCTTTCCCGGTCATCGATGTCTAGATCGTTCTCGTTGACTCGTCGAAAGTCCTCTCTTTCTGTAGGTAGCGTGGATTATCATAGAAAGGAGAACCACCAAGATTTTAACATTTGAGCTGTATGCCCTGGCTTTTGAGATACGTAAATCCGGATAATGCACGCGAATTTCGACGAATAAATGTCGATCGCAGTCTTCTTCGTGACGGTGCAATAAAAGTCAGATTCGATAAATATGAAAACTTTTCGCCTTGTATCACACCTTCATCTGTACGAAAATATAAATGGAACATATTTGCTAATGTGGATACAATTTGCTGCGATTGTTTTTGAAAAAGATAATGATTGGTGTCTATGTGGATACCGTGTCTACTGAGTAGAATGCGTTGAATTTTGTAATCCGAGCCAAACTGTTTATTATAAAATCTCTCTGCATTATCCGTCGATCTTCCACGCGTGAGGGATGATGCGCGTTTTGTATCCTACGTGAATTACATGGGCGCACGAGGAAGACCGGGATGGAGTTCCCCGTTCGTCCAGGAGGAAAAGACCCTTCGACACGGTAGTGCTTTCACGTAGGAACGCCTTTTCATTCCCGCAATTTACATCCATTTGTACCGAGAAGACGCTGCCGATACACCTGGCTCACGCTAACAGCGGCTGAAAGCACTCGGCTAGACCTATTCGGAGCATCTCGCGGATATAAGTAGGTCGCGTTCGAACGCGCGTGAAGGTGCCGAATGAAAAGAATCATTCCTTTGTCATAGCTGAGATATACAGTCGCGGCAATAATACGGCGACGAAGTAAGGCGAAGTAAGAGGACGGAAGATTCGCCACTGTTGGATAATATTGTCGCGTTCTGGCCTCGTTCTTTTACGAGCCAATTTACAGCCTGCAGAAGGGGCAAATGAACTCAGCACTTTTGCTTGATTGCGACGGGTAAGCAGTCACTTTAGAGCTATCAATTTTGCGAGAGACATAAATGTCTTTTTTTTTTAATTTTTAGTATGCAGATGCATGCGCACGTCGAATGCTGTTTACGAAACTCTCTTGCAAATAAAATTCGTCGCGGATTAGCGAAAAATAAGAAGACTTACAGTATCAAGTATGAACTGCGGACTTGCAAATAATGGTCTGAGTAATTAACGACAAAAGACAGAACGATACCAATCTTAATAAATGCAGAATATCATCATTACCCGACGGAGCGCTGCGACGTCGAGTGGTAAGAAACAATTTCCTTTGTTGGAACGAATGTTACGAGACTACGTCTGATGAGGAGATATAAGGAGCGTACGAGAGGAGAAGGGGATGAAGAAAACAAGGAGGGAGATAAAAAGTTTCTCTATCACAAGATAACGTTGTCGAGCTCCGAGCAACGTCATCTTTTATGTCCCAATTTACGCCTCGGGGAGAAGAGAAGGTGGCGGACGGGGTACCCGTCTCGTCGTGTTTCGAAGGAGGGGGGGGGGAGAGGGTGAGGCTGCTTAGATATAAGATGAAAGAGGCTCGTGCAGAAAGAGGGTGCTCCAAGGCAGAAATAGAGGAGGTATCTTGCTCCCGGCATCCCTTACCTATGAAGTTTGATTATGTTTTTAGGACGTAGAGAAGAAGCGGATCAAATTTCGCAGCCACTCAACCCGGCCTCAGTGTCCGAGCACGATCTTCTTCCGTCCGAAGTATATAACCCAATCCCTTCTTGTAGCTTCGTTTTCCGGCAACTCCGTGTTCTTTCTGGTCAAACAAATCAAGTGCAAACGCGTAACCGACACTCCTTTTTCATTGTAATTTACGTTAGTAATCCAGAATCGTGTCACAAACGATAATCGCCGCCTTCTAACTTCCGTCCGCTGTTCGTTCCAACGAGAGAGAGAGAGAGAAAAAAAATTATTCCCTATCGCGCATGTTTTCAACGCGCCTGTGAATGGTAGCGCTTGCGTCGGCGCAAATTTCAACATGCATTTCATTTCGTTACAAAAGCTTCAAATTACAAAACAAACGGCGTTAACATCCGTCCGAATTAATGATCGTGGAAAACCGATGATGACAGAGGACGGGCGTATCAATGGAAAGCCCCTCCCGTGTCAAGCTGCTATGACGAGGTAGAGCTCGAAAACATTTTATGCGATATACGCTGCGGCCAGGAGTCCGCTCCGCATTGTTGGCCCTGTCAACTGCACACACCTACCTACGCACAGTCAGGACGGACATACGTACACGCCTGTGTGCACGAGCAAACTATCCCGCCTGACCCCAACTGGATTAGGCTCGGACGTGCATACACACATACACGCGTGTGTACACTGAGCCGCACGCAAGGGATAGTTGTCCTATATAGTCGATTGATCGCCGATAAAATTTCTCCCTTCCGCCCGTCCCCGCCGACTTCCCATCGGTCGACGTCAAAATCCCCTCAGGTTTCCGGGGCTACCAGTAATCACTCGTCGTTGCGACTTCTTTCTCCTTCATCCTACACGCGCGTGAGATGTACTGACGATACCAGATTAATCTCTCAGCGGGCGCGACGTGGTGTGCCAAGAAGTCTTAGTCTTAGTCTTAGCGTTACGTATGAGACAAGACTGACGAGGCTCTTGTTAATCTTGTTTCGTGACCGCGGAGCATGAAGTAATTTTCACGCGATATCTCGCTGATAATTTTGTCGCTCTGTATAAATGCGTTATAAATAAAATGTGTGGGCACGATGCACGATACGCGTTTCATATCGTGAAATGAAAATTCGTACATTTAATTTCTCCCGAAAATGGCTCCGTAATCGCTATATGATTGATATCGCTATACACGAAAGCTGACATAACGTGACACGTTTTAAATACTGCTGAATGCTGAACGTAGTTGTACGATGAAAATTCTATTTTATCTGAAATTTACAGATATATCAGTAATATATCTCCTTCCAAAAATTTCTGCTATTTATTGAACACAAAAAGAGGTTTCCATGGGAACCGAATCATCCCGCGCATTTAAATTTAAATGGTATGCGAATTAGGCGCCGAGTGCATCGAGTTACCGGTGTCGCGCGTAGACTATGGAAAAACGTTTTACGGGAACACTAGAATTCCCTCCACGAAATAGATCTTTAATTGGATCCTAAGTCAGAGAGAGTATCGCCCTATTTAACGTAATGTGCGTCGAAGCGTGACCAACGACGATCGGTAGGTTTCGTCCTCGGAGGAAGCTACTTCGCGTGCTGATCGCATTAACTCCGGCGTGGCCCTGCCTCGGGGGCACGTTTTCCGCATAGCCAATATCAAGCTGCAGCCCCGGTACGTGCGGGGGTACACAGCCCCTGGCAAATAATCGGAGAATACGCCGAGTGTTCTCGCACCACCACGGTTAAAATGCCCACTGCGCATGCTAATGCGTTACATCGAGAAGCGCCGGGTATCCTGTCGTTCGGCTATTTTGCACCGATTTTCGTTAAATTCAATTTTTCTCTGCTTCCGTGCACCCCGACGGGCGAGAGATAAGAAAAAGGCTTCTACGTGCCGCGGCGACACGACAAATTACTATTCGTTTCGAAAACACGAAAGGAAAGGTGGTTGGGTTAACCGTAATCGTGAGAGGAATTTAGATTCGGTATTAATGACTGGTAATCGGCGTCTACGCGTGACCAGAGATTTCAGGTTATAATTACAGCACTGGGATGATAATATCGATCTCATTATTTCGACATCAGCGCTGCAACAACGAGCGTATATAGTGTAGATATATATAGAGGCGAAATATTACTGAAAATGCGTCATTAAATAGCATTTTCGACGAGATAATTGAGGCTCACAGAGAACGGACGAATCTCATTAGCTAATTTACTCTGGATGGCACTCTTTAGATATTAATGATAAACGCCATGAGCGACTTATCGTTCATTTAATTCTCGCGCCCGAGTTCGCGCTCGAATAAGCTCTCCCCGCAAGCTTTTTCATCCTAACGATGCGTGCAGTTTCGTTTCGAACAACGGGCTATGGCGCTATCCTATGCGGCTGCTCGAGATAGTAAGACTCAACGAAAGTCGAGCTAATTTTGAATAATGAGCGTATATTAAATTCGACCTGGATAACGCCAGGAGCGCAACGTGATGTTTGTGACGAGTTGCCAGCTACTCTTTACCGAGATATACTCGGGCTTTTGCAACCTTTAGAAGCGAGCTTCGTGCTGAGACGGGTCCTTAACTGGCTTTAATCAAGTGAAAACTTCTTGGAATGCTGAACATTGCGTTCCATCTTCCAACGCTTTCGACCAGGTAGAATAAGAACTATCACAACGCGCAGGATGATTAACTGCGATGCAACAGTAATTAACATATTTTTAGCTCTTAGTTGATTGAATCCGTGAGCAGAAATTGGTATCGAGGGCAACAATTTTTTTTTTAATGTGACTTGCGTGATTCGTAGCGACATTACACTGAGAAAAAAAATTGATTGTACGAACTAAATTTGTATAGATTTGTTTGATCCAATGGTTGATTCAACAATTCTTTAGTTGCACAAAGAAAAGTATAGTTCATTCATGTCAACCGATCAAAATTTTTTAATCAAGAATTAACTAAACTAACTCAATTAAATTATTTTGTCCGAAATACTAGTAGTATTTATTTCTGTTTGCATGCTATTTAGTTATCTAAGTAATATATTTGTTCAAATTCCTGCAAATATTAAACTGACTAAACGATGCCGATGGGGATAATAAATATAATGTGTATTTTTAATCGAACAATTGAGTTAAATACAATAAATTTTTGTTGAAACAAAATAGTTTAGTTAAAAAATAGTATTTTGTTTATAATAGTAACAAATTATTTTGTGCCATCGTAGTAACGTTTATAGTTGATCGTATCGAACTAAATATTTTGGTAAGATGAAACAAATTTTGCGTTTTTCAACAAATTTTTTTTCTCAGTGTACATACACAAGATCTATCTCAACAATAATTCGGATGTAATTATGTGACATTATTAAAATGCGCAACACTAAATATTGTTTTTTTTTTTACAGTATTTGTGCCGCAAGTGACATAGACAAATCTTGCCAAAATATTTTCCCCAGAAAGTCTACATACTTTTTTGGTGAAAACATTATCGGAGCGATTCGACGGAGCGCAAACTCTTGAAAATGATAAGTGACGCCCTGGCTTTTCGTGAAAGAGACGGAGAGTTGAGTGCCTCCTTCGGGCTGAGCCAACCAGTAAACAACGATTTGTCATCGAGACTAATAACGGCGTTCTGCTCGGAGCAATATCATACACTGCACCTACTTCCGTTACCGCTTTATTTGTCTCGATTCCCCTCGGTACATCGACCGACGGAAATTTCCGCGCGAGGCAATATGAGCCATTGGGACAAAACGAATCGCGCGGATTGATGCCCGGCTATTAAAAATTCCGTACGCGTGGTATGCCGAAAAATTAATGGCGAGGAACGTATAGAGCTTACGGTCATGCTTTATTAACGACAATGTCGCGATACATTTATCCTATTTGCGGAAGTACGCCGAATATCGCATCACTGTCGAGACATTAAATCGCCCGTTTGTTTTACCACATTGTACGTCCTCGCGTTGTTTGTCAAGCGTACACACAATATGTCAAGCGTTTTGAACTTCTGAAATCGTTTCATTCGATCCAACTGGTCGACATTTCAGTCCCAATCTAGTCGTCCAATATCCGAAAAATGTTTCCATATTATAACTTTATACCGAGAGAGAGAGAGAGAGAGGGAGAGAAAGATAGTATCCAGCTTTGCGCTTTCAACATCGATGCATCGAAGAGTGTGCGCGAACATCGATTCTACACTAGGTCTTTTTATATTCCTCGGTGTGCGTATCGGAACAATGACATCATGGAGCGATGCGTAAGCTTAATATAGCAGCTCTGTGAAATTTCCATAATCATGGCTCCGTGTCATAATTCCATTGTACATGAACGCGATACAGAAAAGAGAGATAAAGAGAAATAGGAAGCAGGGGAGAAGAAAGAGAGAGAGAGAGAGAGAGAGAGGAGCGAAGAGGTATTGCGGCCACGTAACTTTGCAAACAAGTACGTATAAATATATATAAAATAAGCGTATAAAAAACGTATTATTCACGAATTTGATACATTATTAGGTAAAGGTATATAATGTAATCTTTTTTAAAAAATATGTTTTTCAAACAATTTTTATTAATTTTAATTAATTTTACGCATATACTAATTATACTTTGTGCAAATTACTCTGGCAATTTTGTACCTATTCATAATTTATTTTAGTGATATTTTCCGCATAAATATAACATTGTTCGATATTACGGCCATGTGTGTATAATACGATTTCGCGTTTAATATAAATATCAAAGAAATAAAGATTATCGGCTAATTACATTTGCCGGTAAATGCAACGTTAAAAAACAAAGAGAAAGAATGATAATGCTTCCGCGAGATATCTGTTGTTCATCTGCTTTACGCCGGAAATGTATCTCGTTTCTCCATTTAAGGATTAATTACAGCCGGCAGCGTGTTACGTCACGCGCGCCTTCCACTGTTCGCCAGCGAAATGCATTCGAAGCCGTGAGATATCTTGCGCATGCAATCCAGAGAGCTCGCATCGGGAAGAATCGCAACGGCGGGTCCGTTCGTGCACTAAAAGGGGGGGTGAGAGATAGTACATGGGGCTGGAAGAGTGGCAAAAAAGAGTTCAATTTACGACGTCAAAGTGGCGCAGGGGAAGGACGATATGGCCGAATCGGTAGAATCCGGTGCGCTGTAACGTACGAACGTAGGCGAGATGTAGTCGGATAAAAAGCGATCCGCGGGAGAAAGAGAGTGAGACAGGGGTGAGGCAAGACAGTAGTCAAGCCGGCGTGTACACGTACCTACATACACGCGGGTCGCAGCTTAACGGGAGGCACGTTCAGGACGTGAGAGACGTGAGGGTGGTCGTTCGCCTATGGGCGGCATTAGCGGCAGTAAGCGGCAAAAGCGGGGAGACTCGATCGAGTCTCGTATACACACATACATACACACACACACACATACCTGCACATTCACGTTTACGTGCTGCGCGTATACATACACATGCTGATCTACACGCCCGTCAGGTCAGGAACCTTTATGCTCACACAATACACGCGCGCACCGCGCCCCCGTGCACTCGTGCACGCGTATACGCGCCGAGGCAATTGGGTAATGGGCGATTTAACACGGACCATCAGATAGCGCGACGGGACAAGGAGGTGTGCGCTTCCCAGGGCATCTACGATCTCCGTGGCTACGGAGAGAGACTCCGCGGTAAGAACGAACGCGCGGCGGCGGATAATGCCAACCGGGGTAAAAGGAGGTAAACGGGGAGAATCACCGAGACCGTGGAAAAACCCTTCCTGATTGCTGCAGCCCGCGGGCTCCTCTCGTTCGTTCGACACGCTTCCCCGTCTCCCCCGCGGCAGGAGCCATGTGGAAGGAAAAAGGGTGGACCTTCGAAGTCAGACGGAAAAAATTAGAACTACAGACGACATCGAAACCTGCCGTCGGACGCGCCAATCTCGCTATTAACATTTAGTTCGTATGTGGAACACGCGGCAAGACTTGTACTTTTGCGCTGCTCCTTTTTTCTCCCCTCCCTCCCTTGCCCGCAATTCCGCGAAACTTTCTACCCCTCAGCAACAAAAGGGATCGAGAGGAAAGCTTCGATGAACACGATCTTCCGAACTTGTACTTTTTTTATAATGTTAATTGAATAAGGGTTGAATGATTTCGAGTCCATCGTAATTCACTAATTATAGATGGTCGGCGAAAGGATTCGCATAAATTTATAAAGAATCAAAGAGCAACCTTATATATTCATGGAGAGTTGTTAAGTGGATTTAAATAAAAAAGAAAAAAACGAGCTCGCCGCAACGCGTACCTATATCTCGCGTTATGAAAATTGTAAAAGTATTTTAAGCTTGTTATTCATATGAAAATTTTAAACGTTGAATCCAATCTGTGCGGAATTATACAAACTTTTCGCACGTTGTATTTAGTTTGCGCACGTTAACGTTGAGAAATATTGAGTTCATCACGCATCTGATTATGCGCTGCAACAATTATCGCGCGCAACAATTTGCCGCACGTGCTGTTCAGCTCGTCCGAAAATCACCCTTTTAAGCGGCAGCGACGGGACGAGATTAAATACAAAAACAATTCGCGTTGCGGAGGGACGTAGTCTGTGCGCTCGATCATTAATTCCGCCTTCATGCGGAACCCGCGGGGGAACCGCACGAGCCGACGAACGATTCGCGGTCGCAGCTATTAAAATTACTGCGTGTAAAAGCAAATAATGCGATCCTAAATCGACGTTTTCCCTTTGCCGAAACAAGCTCGCGCACGCGTTTCATGTAAGGTCGTCGTACCGATCGCGCATTCCCTCCTTCCCCCCCCCCTCTCCCGAAAATGTTAACGCCATGCAAACGACGTTGATGCCTGACGAGATCGATCTTTTTTTCCCCTCCAGTGTTGCAGCGGACGCGGAATAACCGTCCGGAGCTGGGCGCGGAGTGATAAATGTGTCTTAACTTGACCACCTGGTCGACATCGTTCGTTCCTGCCCTGCATACGCGTACGCGTACACGCTACATCCGCGTCGGACTGCGCCGGCAATACGGCGGCATTATTTTGCATCGATTTACATAACGGATAAAACGCGACTGTGGTCGCGCGGTGTTGGTAGCCTTCGCGTTGTTGAAATAGTTGGATTATATTTTCGGGACCGCGCGCACACGCGCGCGCACACACGCACACGTACACCCTCTCTCCGTTCACATTCAAATATTTTTTGTCGATTTTATTTTGTCGCGTAGCGCATTGTGAAGCAACATCAAATGCATGTATGTACGTAATAAGGCGCAGCTGCAATGCGTTACAACTTATTGAAAATGGCCAATTACATAGAAATTGAAGGAGCTATCCTGTGAAAATTTATTTAAACGTTTTCCTCTATTATGTATTTTCTTAAAATCACGACGAGCGGTGAAAGACTCATGATCTTACTGCCATTTATTATTAAATTAAATAGAAAATACGATAATTAGCAGCTTTAATTAACTAATTTGCTGAATTATTCACTTAACATTTTCCGCTGATGAAACAGCCGCAGTGATAATCCTCGCATTGTTGAAATAATTTCTCGAATCATATTTTCGGAACACGACAAGCGCACACCATATTCACATTCAAATATTTCGTCTATTTTATTTCGGTTACCCACCTTGTTAACCAACACGAGCTGTTATATTATATTTTAAAGAAAAAAAGTGCAATTACTTAGGCTAAACAAGCAACTGCGAAAATTCAAATAATAATACGAGATCGCGCGAAAGTTTATTTTGCAGTGCGTTACTACGACATCGCCATAAAAAAAGCTATCTTGCTTTTCTTCTGAAAATGTTTAACATTACGATAAATGGAAATGCAATGGCTACTAGTGACATTAATTAATTTTCGGAGTTATTCAATTATTTAGAGCTTCCAAACATGTTCGTGTGCACACAGCTTTCGGAAGTAATCGACTGATAAACCTCATTATTAGCGTACTGCTATGCCATTGGGCAAATTAATTCATTGACTGTTAATAATATTGATTCTACTCTATCAAACAATACCACATGTATCGACAGATATGATAATTAATAGCTGCTACTTACAGACCGTCATAATCCTGCGGATTTAATGAATTTTTAACGCCGTACGACTGTTACATGCGGAACCGCGTCGTAACGATAATCCTATTTTCCGATTGGGATAACGCAAAACTGGATGTAAATGGTAGTCTCTAGGCCGTACAGTCGTATTCCTCCACAACTACAAAGTGCTTGACTATTCAAACAAGCATCGGATATAAAATTTAGGTTGCGCGAAAAGGATTTTTGTTACGGCGTGCCGTAACCTTTCGATACCGTATAACCGGTCGAGCGCGAATAGAGCGACGGCCATAAGCCCGGATTAATTGTGTTCAAATATTAGCGGCGGTACAAGAGAAAAGAGGAAGAGAAAAACAGAGAAAGGCAGCAAAGGGGAAAATAGAGAGAGAGAGAGAGAGAGAGAGAGAGAGAGAGAGAGAGAGAGAGAGAGAGAGAGACGAGGAGAGGAGAGAGAGAGAGAG
>NW_012027062.1:2939547-2975231 GCF_000956235.1 Wasmannia auropunctata
CTTCTTATAAGGTGCGAATCGTGTAAATACTCCGCGACCGCGACGCTTTGCACCTTTTCTCCAAGTTATCGAAATCAGTCTGATTTATTGCGATACCTACGGGAGCAGAGAAACTTTTGCAGGGACACGGGGGGAGAGAGAGAGAGAGAGAGAGAGAGAGATCCGAGAGAGATAGCATTAGGATACTATACGTGGGCTGCGGCTGACCCGAATCCTTGCATGCGAGCTCACGCCGCGGACTGAAAACTTGCTGGCGCAGGAAAAGCTTTGCTGGCTGATTCAAGGAAATGCGAGAAAATGCTCGTGGAAATTCAGAAAATCATGCCAGCCTCCGACCACTCTACTGCCGCGTCGCGGCTCGACGGCGTGCGGCGCGGCGTCGACGCGACTGTGCAGGGCGGGGATCGATTGCGAACGGTGTGTACGCGCCTACACCGTTATTACACGCGCCACATGCATTTTCTCAACTTCCCGTTTCCGCGCCGGCTGTGCATCCCCGCGAGAAAACGTAATTTCCTCCCGATACAATGCGCCGGCCGGAACGATCCCCCAGTTTCATCCCGTGGCACGGCTTCGCTTGGACTCGCGCGCGCCTCCAACGCTTAAGACGGGAGCGCTCGATATTTTTATCTTCGTGTAAACTGACATTTTCTTTGGCACGTCAGTTCCGGTCTGTCTCACTGCTCGACACGCGTGTCGGTGTGAATTCTCTCCGTCGGTGCGACGTATCGATTGCTCGCATTACATGATATACCCATTGTATAGGCGGTTACATAGTAAATGCGGGAATAATCGACAAAAGCACTCGATAAAACAAAAATTTCCTGCACGCTGTTATCGTATGGATATTATGGCATTGATGTATGCGTCCATAATAAGTTACGTACTCCCGCCGTACTCTCGGTCGCGATGCGGCGTCAATAAATTACACGCCAATGAGAGGGCGCGTTTGTTATCGACGTTTAGAAAAATCATCGGCGCTCGAAAGGCACTCCAGCGAATTCCAATATGGACGACGCTCTGATAGACGAGACGCCTGCCTTCCTACCGCGACGGGTTATTGGCAGTACAGATATACGTCTGTTTTACGAGATAGGCGGTGCAACGGACGAGTTTATTGCCTTAATATTAGATACAATGTTATCGTCTCGCGCGAACTTTATATCTGCCGTCGCTGAGATTGCCGCTTACCATAGACGCTTAGGGGTCAATAGCTAGATCTTGACGAGCATCCCGTTTATCGTCAAATGTCGTTTAACGTCTCCGTGAATCAAAATGCAAATGAGGCTTTCACAATCACGGATATCGAATGTGATGGTGCAGCGCGGAAGCTTCTGGACATTCCCACGTTTCCAATCCAAATCATGCAGTTATAACGATCGAGGGGATTTCAGGAAAGCAGCAATTCCGAACTTTAGAGGCGATGTCTGCATGGTAAAAATTCCAGAGAGACAAATAGTATAACAGAAAGATAGCGATAATTGCAAAATTCTTTTATAGTAATAAAAAGTAATCTGTATTAAAATGTAGGTATATATGTGAGACAATTATTGTTTCTTTTTTTTTTGGCATGGCATCACATCTGACAACTTTATATATGTACGTTATATAAACTGGAATCTTTCAGAATTATATATGCTCACAGGGAAGCATATGGTTCTGAAAGTAAGTAACGCGGCTGATTTCGTTGCAACGTTAGCCACACATTGAAAAGAAGCTCTCGTCGCACTCGCGGAAGACGATACGTCGGAAAACCAGGATAAGAGGAAGAACAAATAAAAAAGAAGGCAACAGACGAAGAAGGAGAAGAAAGATACCGTTGCGAATTCTATGAATTCACACGTATCTATACATCCTCTCTTTCGAGCTGTCACGTTAAAAATGTCTAAGCTAAAATCGCTACGAGATATGCGTTCCCTTTTTTCTCAAAATAGAATAAACAGCAAGAGAATGTCAGAACTAATGTACCGAGAAAAATTACTTGAATAATTCAAATAAAAGCTTTCGATAAATTTTTACCGTGTGATGAGTTAATCGTTCGTTTAATTATTATAAATATTAATTTTCATATAAAGATCATTTAAAAATTTAAAAATTTTAATTTTTAAATTTAATCATTAAAAAATTTAAATTTTTAAATGATCTTTATATGAATAAAAATACTGGATATATATATTCAGTATTTTTTCATTATTGCATTTATTTTTTATTGTCATGTTTACATTATAATCATTCCTTCTGTTATAATATAGCAAATATATGTAGCATTAAAAGTACTCTCTAAATTTTTTGGAGTGACTTTTCACTCTTTTGGAGTGAATCTCACTCCAAAAAAGTGAAAATTTTGCCACTCAAGTGGCCGAGTGGCAGTATTTTCTATCTTTTGGAGTGAGATTCACTCCAGAAAATTTAGAGGGTATTAATTAATTTGAAAGAGCGTTGGTTTTTCCAATGGTCTTGATAAAAAATTAAAAGAAATATTGAAAAGTAGCGACTTTATTCCTGTAAGGCTTGTATAATTTTGGCGTCCAGTATCCGTGTCACGTTTCTCTTTAATTGTATTTGTTTTAAATGTGTTCCAGGACCACATAGCGATGCTAAATCCAACGTGGCCGAAATATTCCTGCGGCTATTCCTTTGCCTTGTGAATACGGCTGACCCGGATCCAAAGGCGTGTCCACGTCGACACAAGGAGGGACAATTGTGTGTCGCACGTTGTATCATGTGGACGTGAGAACGGCATGCAAGCGAAAGGACAACCGCGCAGAATTCGCGGTAACTGTTTCCCACATTCCTCGCGTGCGCTAAGTGATGCGGCGGAAGCACACAATGCAACCGCGGATAATCTTCACGCAAATGCGGATAATGGGCTCGAAGCCAAGATGGAGAACGAGCGGACCGAGTCCAGATCCCGTAACGGTTTAGTTTAAACACAGTTTTTGTTCGATTTCCATGAGTTATCTTTAACGGGGGAGAAGGGGACATTATCTCTCGCTCGTGGACTCGCTTTGGTGACGTTTGTCGCATCGACGTTTCCGCGCTGTTCGAAGCGCAGTATCGCCGGATATGAGCAAGAGGATGGATAGGATGCGACGGCTGCACTGAATTCGCAGTAACTATTTTCCACGTCCGCATACCAACCGTCTAGTGGCGTACCGAGGGAACGCGCGACGCGGTGCATACATTGCATACGATGCACATATGCGCGTACATCTCCACATTACGCGCTCGCCGAAGGAACGAGAAACACGAGTCATACGTATACGCATAAGTCACACTTAAATATTCCAAGCACGTAGCCCGTGAAAAAGTGTACAAGGAAGGTCGGAGATTTTAAAATTTACGAAAATGCTCCTTCGCTGGCTTCCCTCCATTTTTCGACGGACTCAACAAAAAAAAGGCAAGATAATCTGTGCCGAATGTGGAGAACGCGACTCTGAAGAGAAACTCGTCCACTTTTAAAAGCGCATCCAACATTCACTTATATCACTTCACGCATCCGCCGTGACTTATCGAGCTCGCGGTCCCATCGGTGCATCTCGGCGGCGCATCTCGATCCACGTACTGGATTTGCTTCGTGTAAAAGTCGACGCGACGCGACGTTCCCTCCCCGTAAAAGCGCAGAGAAGAAATCGCAAGGCGGATGCGAATCGGCCAAAATTTCCGTCACGTAAAACCGCCAGAAAGGCTGGCGCGGGCGGCGTCGAATCTCGATTCTTGTGAAAGAAAAATTTCGTATTTCGCACGTTCGATCGGATGGGGACGGTTTTACAAGGGGCCACCGGACCGGAATGTTACGTACCGTCATGGTTACGGAGTTGTAATACTCGTGACCGCGCGCCGAATTCAACCGTAACCACTTACCGCGTCTACGTAGCATTTCAAGCGTGCCGTATATCGAGGGCACGATCCGGCTACGTATAATGCATGCAGTGCATACAGAGCGCAGAGGCGTATACGCGGCATTCGCGTATGCATCGCGCGCATGCATTTAAATGCGCAGAAGACAGTAAACGAGAAATGGTCAACGATTCACCGTACAACGGACTGTAACCGCGCAAGCGGCGGCACTACGCCGAGTTTTACTGGCAACGATTTGATAGCACTAATTTCATAAGGACGTAAAACACGGGGCGCACCGTCGTCTCGAGGAGCGCAAATGTTTGCGGAGCGGAAAACGCGCGACATCCGCTGGCAAATGTTTCTGCCTTCTTGCACGTGCTACCGCTCGAAGTTTCTAACGGCGCGGCGCGGCGCTCGGCAGAGGATACGAAGCGTATTATCCTCCAAGTAATGCTATTTTATAACTGCACTCGTTAGGTAGACATTTAGGAAAGATACTGAGATGGAAAAGGATGCAGTCGCGAAAAGTACGCTTGATAAGAAAAGCAAATGCAATGCCAGTAATGGACTTTTTGTGTATAAAATTTTATTATATATTTTGATAAAATTATGGAACATAAATGTAATATTGTAATACTATTTAGATCCAACTACACGGAGAGAACGATTTTGCTGGAAGATAAAAAAAAATCTGAAAATAATTTTTGTTAGAGCACCATCAAAATATTTTGTTGGAAACTCAAAAGTAATAAGCATTGCTGTAAACAATTTTGATATTCTAGCAATCAGTTTGACTTTCGAGTAAAAATTATTTTGATGGTGCTCTAACAAAAATTATTTTCAGATTTTTTTATTTTCTAGAAAATTCGTTCTTTCCGTGTAAAATTATACATTTATTCTTTTCAATAAACGAGAGCATTGATTATTCACGTTTCAAAAAGCTTGTACAATTGTAAAAATATATTTCCGCGAAACATATAAAAGAATTAGCTACGATTAATCGGATCACGAGCTTTGTAAAAAAAATTGCAATAATCCCGGAAATCGTATCCCTCTCTCTCGGGCGCTATTGTAACAAAGATGCTTGAGAAATATGCATCGATCGGAGTGCAATACGCAGTGATACGTATCTCTTGAATTGATGCTTGATTAATCCAGCTCGGGGCAAATTTATCTGGCAGTTAAGTCCATTATAGCAGAGCAGCTACATCGTGTCTTGATCGAAAACACGCTCAGTAATTGTCCCGGATAGCGATATATTACTATAATTTACCTACCAACAGACTCTTATCGTCAGCGAAATTTAACCCTCTGTTCACTCAAAAATCTGTAGCTTCAAGCGTCATGAAAACAACTCTGGTTTATTATCCGTCCTGTCTGTCATATATGTATAGTAGAAATTCATAACGAATCAAAACAGTCCGACTAAATAAATGCAATAATGAATGTTACCAATAAATAGCGATTAATCTACTTATTTATTTGTGTTCATTACGTAATGCAATATAATGATTAATAATATTTATCTAATAATGCCGCCATAATGTTAGTAGTACTAAATTATTTTATGGATTTATATGTTGAAATCATTATTTATATGTTTTTGTTAGTTCTTAAATGCTCCTTTTTTATTATCAAACTTTAACCGCATACTTAATAAAATTTTCATATGAATTTAACAATAATTAAAAAATGTATTCATTAATAACGAAAGTAATAAATATATACCTATAATAAATATAATATTTTACAAAAACAATGATTTAAGTAATAATTCCTTAATCCATTAATCTCGGTCATTTCTCGGTTATTTGTCGTAAATATTTGCGACGTATCGACGCCGGCGCATGTAAATTCGACACATTCATCCGTTCGATCCCCAATATGTATCCATTGATCGGGACAATTCCTCGACCGATTGGCCAGAATTTTCCCGCTAAAGTAGCCTTGTTGTGGAACATCTTCGATGCAGACGAGGATCGGAAAGGCGTCGGGGGAAAATAGTCGCGATATGTTAAACATCCGCCGTGCCGCGAGGGCAATTTAACGTATGTGTGATACACACCTCGCCCGGTATGCACGCCCAGATACACGAAGAGGAGAGGTATATACATTCCTGCGAAATCCACGTCATCGATATCGATGGACAGAGTTTTACTACGGACGGACGATACCGGGGCTGCCTCGTCTGCATAGATTACAGAATGCGCCGATGCGCATTGCGAGAATCGGCGCCGATACCCCGAGTGCTAAAACGAATTGCATGTATGAGGAGCGGCATATATATGCGCGCGTCCGCGCGCCGCGCCAGTCGGGCGCGTACGTACGCATATGCGTGCGTGTTGCGCGCGTACACGTAGATTTTTGTCAAGGATACAACGTACACGTACGTTTATCGAGATCCGTCATCGACGATCGTTTCGCCGTCAAGCGGCGGAATCTCGACGTCGAAATAATCGGGTCCGCCGCTTTTTCGATCTGCTCGAAATTGAGTCGATCGCGCGATGGTCGTCCGAAAAATGCATCTACACGGCTATCGAATTCCATCGAGTGGATTGCACGATCGACATCGCGCACTCGCTCTCGTTTCGACGAACGGCTGGGAGCTTTCAGAAAAATGCGTGTCGTACGAGCGAGAGCACGTAATTAAAACGCGGTAAAACTTCGAGCGTGATAAATTTCATTTTCGCAGAATTCCTTCTGCAGTATCTCACAATCAGAAAAAACCTGGATCTTTCAAACAAAAAAACGCCTTCTTTTAAATATATAGTATATTCTACTTGGATATTTTTATAGACTTATGAAGCAAGTTATGTTTATACCTACTTATGTTTTATCATAATCAACTATAATTAATAAAAAAATATATATTATAAAATTAATTACATTACACATTCTATATACTCTTTCTTCCTACCTTTCTGTTTCTCTCTCTTTTCCTCTCTCTTTCTATTTTTTTAAAAGAAAAATCGACACTTTAATCTAAATATTGTGCTTCGCTAAAATAACCAATATAATACTATCGTCGTGATAATATGGTATTTTATGGTAATGAGAAATTGCATAAATTCTCGAAATAACGATAATTCGTGGCGATAAGTAGATGCGTTATATCGGGAACCGCGGATATCGATTTCTGATTCTCGCAGTTCCGTATTTGCGATATGTAAGCGCTCCTACCTCAGATACTTGTACTGATTATCGGAAGTACCACCGTCAATTATCGAACATGGAGACGACGATGAGAGCAGTTTCCTAGTAATAGTAACAAACAGCAAGTTTTGCATATTTGAATAATATATGCATAAGTAACTAACCAAGATGCCCGTTAAATTCATTTACTTTTTGTCTGGTTTATCAGAAAAAATGTCCATACGTTAAGATAGGAGACAAATTAATATCAGTAATGGTATAATGGTATAATCGTTATACTAGAAACAAATATATTGTTTAAAAATATATTGTTTAATATATTTATCATAATATAATGAGACCAACATTTTTTTTTAATTTTATTTTGCTATTCTGTCTAAAATTAAAGAAAGCTAATTTTTTAATGAGGGATATATAACTTCAATTCAACAATTTTATTTTATATAGCTAATCATAGGCAAAATGTATACATGATACTAAGCAAATATTAAATTTTTGTATATTCTAGTGTATGCAAACGTACATGAATAGTAACTCGTCAGATCTCAAGTTAGATCTGAAGAAAAATATTAGTTTTCTACCGTTATATTTTTTCTTTAAATTGAACAGTTTTTGTTATTATTACTTTTTAATATATTTACATGCAAAGCGGAAGTATTCAAGTGTACTATTGTTTTAGATGCTCTATTTTGCATATAACTTATCAAGCAGAATTATTTTACCATATCCCAGAATTTTATATATTCTTTCCCCCTCCCCCTTCTCTCTCACTCTCTCTCTCTCTATACATATATATATATATAAAATTGTAAAAAATATTGCAATAAAAAAATCAAATTTTATATTAAATTCTTTCACGAAATCCTTTCATTTTTAAAATGAACGAAATATGATTCATACCACTGTTCCATCCAATAGCTCATGGGCCAACGTTATATGCGACATTTAATGCAAATATCTCGATAACTATTGAACGTGCGTAAATCGATCTGAATGTTACCACGGTTCTGTATATGTGCGTATAAATTTCGAGACACAAGTATACTGATAAATTTCATACCAAAATCCGTCTAATGTATTATCGCCGCTTACATCATTAGACCTCTACATCATTTCGTGCTTAAGTTTCCCAATCGTTCGCGGTAACTCTCACCCTTTCGTACGAATATGCAAAGCGGAATTCGAGTGAGCTGCGGGGCGTTACATTCTGTAACGCGCGCGCACACTGCACACACTGTGCCCTGCTTAATTCGCTCATCGACGTGCGAGCATTATCCAAGTACGGAGATACGGAGGTACCACAATCGGCACGGGAGAGATAATGACAAATCGTCTGGCACTGGGTTACCGCGGTATAATTCTCCCGTTCGCGATCGTACACATATGACGCGCGAATCGTCTCCCCGAGAAATCCGGATGTAGGATTGCGGCTGTCCGATGCTTTGTGAGGCATCCCGAGCCGAAATCTAGTCGAGCCGAGTAGAGCAGATCAGAGCGGAGCAGGCAGAACAGAACAGAGCAGGGCAGAGTTCGGCAATGACGGCATATATATTCCACGATCGTCCCAATGTGTCCCGGTGCCAATCTTCGTGCATTAATATCATTCGCCGGCCCATCATTCAATTACATGGCAGAGGGCTCGGTGTACCGTCACGCGCGCATCGGGGCTATATCCGTCCGAAACCATCGAGCCCATTGAATATGGATATTATCGGGCGCAGTACACTCGTCCGACTTATCGGTTATGAGCGCTCCACGTGAAATTCCCGAAGATATTTTAGCGAGCTCTCTCCTTCTCTCTCCCTCTCCCTCCCCCCTTTCCTCTCACCGTATATGCAACGATATAGAGTAGATTTCGATCCGAGCTATTCAAAGAGAATGCTCTGATTATGCGAAAGAGGCAAATATTAATTAATAATAAAGCGAAATATACCTACGTCTCTTTCGTTTTGATCCTAACCGAATTTCATCGAAATTGAAAGAGAAGTTAAAATAATTAGTTCGCACGCTCTCGTTGGGAATGTTACAAAACGATGCCGCGTTTTAAATGCTGTCTATCGTCTTGTTCGTTTGATAGTAAGAAGCCAAGGAGATCTAGATTAATTGCCAATTCAACGAGACATCGAGATCATCGTTTCTTCTTTCGTTCGACCGCACAAAGGAACGTTACATAAGAAAACGCCAGTTTCTTTGTAGCTTTTAATTTAATTGTCTCGATGGTGCGCGATTATTTCGTTTATCCGCGCGCAATCAATGCGCCCTTCGTCTTGCACCATTGGCTCTCAATCGCCAGAGAAATCTGGAAATTTCTCGGGAAGAAATTACACGCGGCACTGCATTATGCAAGAATAGCCGGGTATGCTCTGCATAGAAACGCAAAGGGGAGAATAGGAAGGATTTTACGAGTGCCTCGGGTTTCTCGGAAAGCAGCTTCGCCTTCTTTTCACCGGCTAAGCCGTCCGAAACGTAAACGCTCACGAAAGAGCGCTTACACACGCGAACTTTATACTCCACACACACACATACACACACCACACACACACACACACGTAGTGAACGTACACATACATACACACATTATGCACGCGCGTTTCGCGACATAATAAAGACGCGGCGACCAGAATCAACGCTCACATATGTTTACGATGTAAATTGGTGTTTTCCGCAATAGCGTTCATGATATCGAATGAAGGTACACGCAGCCCATCCTCCTTCCAACGATCGAGGAAAATTCGCGAACATTTTTCGAAGAACGTACACCTATCCCACGGGCATCCCACTTTACTCTTTTGCTCTACGATCGCATGATCAAGGAGTGTACATAGAGGAAGAAGAGTGGTTGCCCCTTCGAACCAGCAGCATAAACATTTCGTTTTATTTCACTCTCATCGAAGCGTACTTCGGGTGTAAAGCTCCTTGATACGTCCTACGTGAGCAGGATACATTCGCGGCGTGGCGAGAAATTGGGGCAAAGCAGTATAAAGCGCGATATTCCCGTGTTTCCCTTCGTTCTGCTCCAAGCTTTTATCTCGATAGTTGCGCCCAAACATTTTTCGCGCGCTACGGACTGACGATTGAATTAAAGAAGGCGGACGGAAAGTACTCTCGTTTCCCCGCCGCGGGGTTAAGGTCGCGGCCGTGTCACGAGCGCGCACGTCATGTCGATCGCAGAATCAAAGTTATGCCCGACATCGGTAATTCGTTGTAAAATTTATGATGTTTGCAGCGGGTCAACGATTCACGAACATTTATTGTCCCACACGTAATTGGAATATTTCCTGCCCCTGCCTGTCGCATATAAATTTGATAAAATATTACTTGGCTCCGAAATTGCCAACACGAAACGCTTGACGAGATAAATTTGAAGAAACGACAAAAGTGCAGCCTTTCCATAACAATCACGATATTGCACAGATAAATTCAAATTTATATTACAATTTCTACTGCAAAATCTGTGCTACTATTTTTTCTTTTTCTTCTTGCGAGAAAGTTTTTTTTTAACTGGAAAATAGATTGCGAAAGTAAAAATCGTTTCATGTCTCCGTATTTTATCCAAAGAAAGGCATGTTAAATCGATACTCGAAATGTATCGGTATTCTTGAAAGTCTCTATAAGTCTATTGTTGGCTCTTTTTCGCGACAATGATTGGTTCTCTCGCTGCGGTAATTTCGTGAGCGGCTGTTATTACATATTTTGACAGTTGTGTGTATTGAGGTTGATGTGATATAAGCAAATTATAGTAAAAAATAAAAAATGTTAAAATAGCGCGCGCGAAGCTAAAAAAAAAGATGATTTTGCAGTTATATGATTTCCCAATAAAACGATACTACTAATCTTGCTTCCGGTATATCGAACGCGATAGCACGGAAGTTGAACGTAAAGTCATCCCCCTGCGGCGTTTTAAAGAACCGCCAGCTAGCGTAAAGATTTAGCCGCGCTTCTCTCCACTTAAAGAAGCGGTCGTTTCAATCACCATTGACTAGAGTGTCGGTTCTTCCAGAAGCTACATATACGACCGGTAACCATCCAGGCAGGTCCGATTACGAGCTAACCGCTCTTTCGAGGGGGAAGCACTTCGCGAAAAAGCCGAACTTAAATTTCTGTCTGACCACTCGAGCGAGTCGCGCGGGCCGGGATCGCTCGAATAAAAGTTCCCCGGTGGTCTTTTCGCGTGGCGCGCCGCGCGGCGATGTATATACATATATATACATATCCGCCGGAGCGGATGGCCATTCTCCGGCTGGCGGCGATGGCGAGCGAAGGAGAAACTATACGGACGAGCTGCAGAAGTGGAGAGAATCTACGAAAGAAACTCTCGGATTAAAGGAGTACCGAGGCTACGGGGCTGCGTCCGGTCAGTTTCTCGCTCGGGCGATTATACTTTCGCGCCGATAATATATCAGCCGATAATGGCTTTGGATCTCTCGAACCCCGGGCCAATAGGAGAGCCCTTTCAAAAGTTCCTGGACGAATAGGCAGCGCGCGCCGCTCTGCGCCAATTGCTCTTCTTTTTTTTTATTTTATTTTATTGAAAAACTTTCGCCGATTTTTTCGGAATGGGCAGATCCCAATCATCGCGCATAACTGCATTAAAATATGATTCGCCATGTGTTAAATTTATGTTCTTAATCGCCTCTCGAATTCTCGTAATTCAAATAGGAAATTATATCTTGAAGTTACTAACTTGTGAATTTCTTCAGTTATTGCTAGGATAAATCTATTCCTTTAATTTTTTTCAATATATCTTCGACAATCTATACAATTTATGTATACGTAACTTGAAGTAAAACTCTGTGTGCTTAACTCTATTGTTTTCCTGCATGTATCTTCCTATCATGAACAATTCCCAATTATAACAACTTGCCACGTCCGAACGTCCGAAATCTGACAGCCAGAAATAATATCCTCAATCTTTTACCTCATTAACGATACCATGAAATATTGATACATTATTTCACTACTTTTCATCGTTTTCGTTGCATTTGTGTTTAAAATTACTTGATTTTCATCGCTTTTGCCGTATTCATTTGTTGACGCTTACGGGCACTCGGTCCAATGCGAACGCAATGATTTTGCTCACTGATTAGCAAATGCAGAAAATAATAATTATTCGAGAATACATTCGGTGCAACACCTTAAATGTGAATTTATCCTCCTATTTGTTCTATAAAATCTAAAATCTAAAATTTCAGCTAATTTATTATTTTCTCTGCTATACTTTCTCTACACGTTCCATACATCGATGCGAAAAAACTTCATGTTGCCACATAAAATTATTTTCTTGGACTCGCATTTTTGCAGCTAATCGCTAAGCAAAATCATCGGATTCACAATAGTGCGAATGCATCAAATCAACATATTATTTGTTAAAATGTTAATTGATTTATTTATCCATTATTTCAAATGTACGCAACATTCTAATTACGGAATGTCTTCCTGTGTAACAGTAATATCTGTTACATTTATTATCGCTAGATTTTAGATTTCGCGAGAGAGATATCACGTTTATTACATTATATTACATAAAATTAAACATCTGTGAAATGAATTATATCATTGTTATATTATCTGTAAACCGCCGCTTTGATATTACTTATAAAATTAGCTTGAAGTCTAATATCAACATGACACATCGCATTTGTCGTAGAAAAATTTATAGACTTAGCTTCAAATCTAAATATATGACATCATAGACTAATAGCGTAATTTCCCGACGTAATAACATACGTCAGGAAAGGGCAACGCTTCCGCTTTGCCTCGCGAAATTTCCCCTCTGACGGCGCGAAACATTTTACCTGCCATCAGCAGCGCGTCAGACGAACCCTTTGACGATAACGTAATTATAAATTATACCCGTGAATCGCCCTTTTTCCCCGACGAAATTGCGAAACCGCAGTTTGTCTGGCTCACCTGCATTACTGGCGAAACCGGTAGCAAGAACGGGAGGGATTTCGTTGAGCCTCGAATAACGAGGCGAAGTTTTTTCCCGTCACCGGGCTTTCGTTCTGTCGCGGCCATCTTACGTCTTTCTTCGTTCCCGTCTTCCGCGAGGAGCGGCCACTGTTTCGAGGACATTTGTAGCTGACTGCGAGCTCGATTCCTCCGTAATGCCCCACCAACGAACGCAAGTGTTCGTCCCTTAAGGCGGATCGCAGAGGAGACCACGAGAACGGAAACTCCCGAGCGGATGTACGGCACGGTTGTGAAACGGGGTATTAAGCGACAGTCTCTTTCCTTACGACAATTTACGGTAATACGGGCAAGCGAACGGATATACGAGTTACTATTGTAATCATTAGCGTCAATACCCGGCGGTAGTATATAGAATCAATCTTACCAGTTTTTCTAGCAACGCTACGTTCTGTCTTCCTTGTTTCGTGATTATTTACTTGTGGTAGCTCTAGTTCTATCTTGCTTTAAAATTTTTACTCATTCTTTTGGCCAGAAGTTTGCTTATTCTATCCGAATGGTTGAGCGAAAATTCTGTTGGCATTTGTAATCGTCAAGAGAAACGAAACAGCGGTGGGAGAGCGACCGGGAGAGTTGGCGCGGTTCAGCGATACGTCTTCATCGATTCGAATCATTGGTCCCTGGTATCCGTTTCTCCTAGGGGGGTATTATACGCGAGAGGATTACTATCCGAGCGAAAGAAGAGCCGAAGTCAGGAGGGAGCGAGCGGTGTAGCTGCGCCTTCGAGATACATGCATTTATTCAACGCGGGCCGAGCAATCCCGCCCGGCAGGAAAAGTGCTACGAGAAATGGATGGGCCAATTTTCTATTTCGCAACGCCTCGGGCCACGCACTGTCGGGATATCCTTTTATTATGCATATACACACATATATTTGTGGCACGTACCACTCTCACGAGCGCGAAAGCTATGAACACGCGAGCGTAACTTTCCATCGAACGGAGAGAGCGTTCCATGATGTCGCGCGTGTTCTCAGGCGTGTCGGGACAGAAGTGAGTTGAGAATCATCCGCCGTGATAGGCGCTGGTACATGAAGAAGCCCTTTATTTGAACGAGATGAAATATAACTTACCGCTCTTGGAGTGTGTATTATGAGCGCGCACGCGAGGGGCTATAACGCCCCAAGAATTTCAGTTTGAGCTCGACGGGAGAAGATATTTTGTTCCTGTAAGCGAGATAGGCGAGAAAGATTTCGTTTACGTCGACAAAGAAACGCACGCGTCTGCACATTTTTCACAATTTTTAAGACGTAATTACGGAATTACGCATGTCCGATAACCGGCCGTGTCACGCCTTGGTTAGCTAGTGAAGGCGAATTTCGAAGGGTTCGGTCATTCAACTTACAGGACGTAAACCCGGCGTGATAACGGAAGCGTTTACTAGCTGACCTGGTCATCGGAAGTCTACCATACCGGCGTCAGGAACATTGCCAGCGGGAGCAAATTGTTACTTCGTCGTCGTCGACGGGAATTAAATCCCGCAGTTTATAAACTCAAATGAATATATGAATGAATACATATACGAGCACACCCACTCTCCGATGTTGGTTCATTAACATTATTATTTTCCATAAAGTTTTCTCGACCTCGATTCTCGAATTATTTCTTTTGAATGAATAACTCCCGCGCAGATTCTTAATAAACGTCATGAGAAAACGCTTTACTATAATCTTCTAAAAGAATTTCCTTTTATATTACCGTCGTTTGATCGAGACACGAGAAAAGAGTAACAGCAAGCGGAATTAATTCCAGTTCACCAATATATTTTGTAGCACGACATCAGTCTGTCCAATAGCTGTGCACAAAGTTAGACTTTAATAGTTTCAGAATAAATGTCATACCGCCATCAAGCCGGCCAGCTACTGAACTTTATTTACTTTACCTCTCGATCCTCGTCGTAGCTCCATTTTACGAGCAATTCAGTTGCAACGTCCGTTAATTTCTGTTCGTCGCGCGGTCAAACAATTTCCTCATGGTATTAATTATTTCCAACAAAGTTGCCTCGTAATTTTCGAATGTCTTACGCTACGAGCCACCTATCAGTATCCGTTCATCAATTTTTTAACGAGCGCATAGTATAATGCATGTACATACTGCCCGAAAGCCTTTAGCTTTTTAGTATATTTTCAATGCAATATTATATACAAATATAATACGCAGAGACAATTATCAAATACCAATATTTTTTATTTTTTAAATAAATAACTATTTTCGAAATAATTGAAATTAGTACATCATTGAATTAAAAAAAAACATTGCATCTTTGATTATTTCTGAATCTTTAAAAAATTGTTATCGCTAAACTTTCTTTTTATAATACACCTGGATTGATTTTTTACCTGATCAATTCCAAATAGCAAAGCAATGACTAGATTTCAAAGTAGGTTACGCACCATTGAAATTATATCAATCGAGAATTAAATCCTTAACAATGGGTCGTGGGTAGCTTTACGTACGAACGAAACAATGGCCGCAGTTATCACAAATTTCTATTGTTGAACCCGAAATTCCGTACCGCGTGCGTCTGGCCATGTACTTAATTGTATTAATTATTATTTTATTTTCGAACGCGCCGTAAAAATGCGTTTGTGCCGTCGGTGAAAAATCGAGCCAACAGTTTCAACCCTTGTGCAAACGGTTGGAGAGCACATTGCATCGCGCCGTACGTCTCCGATTTTCTCGATTAAAAAAACTCGACACCATTGTTTCCGATCGTAGTACAGTCGGTTACATTTCATCGGCTTTGAGCGACATATCTGCGCGCGGCTCTAAATTTCAAAGTAAACAGACTGGCTGCATCAATCGAAAATTAAATCCTTTGTTACGCACCACGGATTATTATACGTATAATCGAATAACAGACACCACAGGCGATATTACCGGTGGGCCTTATCGAGCAACGTAACAATGTATAGTGCCGCATACGTATAACGCGACGCGTGATGTTAATCCACATTTATGGCTAATTTACAGATAACCTGTTAAATTTAACTCTTTTGAAACTCAATATCTTATAATGCCACATAAAATGCAACAAGTATTCCTCAATATTAATTGTCGCGTACAAATTATCATAATAATCGTAAAATTATTGCATATTACGCTGACCATTCGATTACGTAGATGATATATGAACAACGCTCTAATGCACACTTCGGGTTCTCTACAAAAATTGCATGTGTAAATTTCTCTTTGAAGAGCCAGACGCTTGCCCTGAGGTTACACGGAAGTCGCGTATATAAAAGAATTCTCTCGCTTTGCGAGACCCAGTTTCTCGAAATAGTGCTCTTGTGCGCAAAATCCATTAATCTCTCACCGCGAATACCGAAAAAACGCTTCTAATCTCGGCACGTTTTTTAGAATGACCACTATTTTGATTACTGCGATTATATTATATTATTCACTGTCTGCTTAAAATTAAACATCTGATTAGCCCTTAAATTCTTATTGTTCAAATTACATCTGCAAATTTGGAATAAATTTCAATATTACTGTTTAAAAAAAACGGAAGAAAGAGAGTAAAACAAACTGCAATTTTTAAGGGCATACGAGTTTTTTCTATTTATGCGTATGGATTAATTTATATACAAACGTTGTGCAAATTTTCCATCTACACAACGTTTGTATATAAGTTAATCCATACGCATAAATAGAAAAAACTCGTATGCCCTCAATATAGCATCATATTTTCAAAGACTCCGTTTTGATTTCATCATGTGTAGATACGAGTTATGGTAGCTTGCAAATTTTTCTTTCTTTTTTACACGGAAGTCGTGCATAAAAGAGTTTTCCCGTTTTTCGGGACTTGCTTTCTCGAAAAAGCACTCTCTCTCGAGCAAAATCCATTAATTTCACTATCGAAAAAAACACACCCACCGTACTTTACTCCGAGTTGATGCAGGCCGATACCGCTATCGGTGCGCCGTCCGATTTCAAAGTAAACACGCCATTAAAATCGCATCAATCGAAAATTGAATCCTTGACTGTGGCGCGTGAACTGTTTTACATTCAGTCAAACAATGGGCACCGCCACTATGCTCGGTGTGTGCACACGCCGTATGTAAACAAGGATGGAAATATGACGGAGATACCGCGGATAGCGGTCACGGGGGTGGCTCACGCGGAGTGGAGGAGGGGAGGAGGAGGAGGAGGAGGAAGAGGAGGGGGAGGGGAAGAGGAGAGGAAGGGTGGCTCGGCAGGAGCGCAAGTCGGCAATGGTAGGAGGCAGAGCATATAAAGCGAATTTCGATCGATACTAACCGAGTTTCGAGAGGCTCTCCTTTTCTACCAGTAGCTGGAAAAATTCGCGCTTTTCTACTCGCTATCGTAAAAATAATCGGCCGATCGTGATAGTGGCTCGCGCGCCGCGAAACTACGTCCGCAAACTGGACTTCTACGTATTCAAATAATGGAAACGTGCCATGAAAAACCATGCCAGTGTAAATGCCCAGCGAGCACTTGGCGGCCAACGAAACAACGTTGAAAATTTGTTTCCTCTCTCTCTCTCTCTCTCTCTCTCTCTCTCTCTCTCCCCTCCCATGCACCCCTATTTTTTAAACGATTTCGAATTGCGTCCGCGGAATGTCCGGCACCATCCGGTGATTCCGCGCGACAATGAAAGCGTTGCGCTGCAGTAACTTGAAATCTGTCCAGCGATCGTACAGATCACCGACGAAATGCAATCAAGAATTCATGCACAAACATTCTGCGAAACGTTAGCGAGTAACGTGATGTGAAAGAAAAATACATATAGAGTCTCGTAATTGGAGATACAATATTCGGTTTATAATTATATTTAAAAACAGTTAAAAATGTATGTAGAATAAAAATAAAAAGTCTACCGCAACAAGAGCTCTTCTTACGAGTTTATGAAACTTTTAGAAAAATTAACTCTTATAGATATTAGACAATTATATAATATTCCTTTTTCTCTTTATTAAATTTCCATTTATCTGTTCATGTAGAATTTCTATACTCGTCGGTCATACCGTCAGTTACAAGGTATCTAATATATCCAGAGAGTATATTGAATCGAGTATGCATAGGAGGTAAGGTATATTGCACGGCGACGCTATTAATTGACGTAACTTACGCTTATAAGATATCATGAGTTTCAGGATATTATGAAGTAGCATGATTTAATGCCAGAAGTAGAGCACGAACGAGTTACCTCACGCTGTGCTCGCCATGCGGAAGCGGAGCGAACGAAGAAAGGGGTGATACAGAGTCAAACAAGAAGAAGGAAGAGGTAAGTACGGGCGGGAGGGGGAGAGGAATGGTGCTAAATGAGAGTAATTATGAGACAAGTTTTAACTGCGCCGCTGGTGGACAATGCGTTATCCTTCATTGCGCCCCGCTATCTTTCCCTTTTAAATAACCGCGCGGAAGTAGCCTACTGCTAGTAAAAAAAGACTGAAAAAGAGCAGAAAGGCAACAAAGGGGCTGCATCGACGTTTCTCTCTTTCCCTCCTTTTCTTCGTCAAGCTTCCGTCGAAAGAAGACACATGCCGCTTGTAATCGAGGTACCGCGATTCGCCGAGAAGAAAAGAATTTTTAACGAATGAATGCTGCGCTATGTTTAATTACTGCAGCCGAGCGCTCATAATCGCAATTATAACTATTGTAATAATGCTTGTTCCTTTAAAAGCCTCTTTAAAATTTACAATAGCTTAGTTTGTTTACCGCTATCGTGTGACAAAGATGAAAAGAAATTGCCGAAACATATGTAATTAATATACTTGTTCTCGTTAATGTTTTTCTTTCAAAAAAAATGGACGTACAAATAATATTCGGATAAATTATTCCTTCTGTTTCTTTCTGACAATATTATAGAGAGTGCGGTCCACTCGACGCTACAAATGCTTCGAAACATTTTATTGACCAATCAAAAGAAAGAATTTTTACTAATTGACCAATCGACAAAAAGGCTCCGAAGGATTTGCAGCTTCAAATGAATTGTAGCCAGAAATAAAGAAAAATATTAAAGAAATAAATAATTGGCTATTTTTTCTTTATATTCAGTTCTATTCACTTAACGTTATCATATTTTTCATAATTCTAATTTATGTTTAAAAGTGCATATCTACTTATTTTTCTTAGAAGCAATGTGTGAACGTTTTGTAAATATTTTAGATGTGATAAACAAGGATTCGGGATAACAAACGGCTTCGCGAAAACTTTTATTATAGTAACTGTTGTATCCACGCTATTTCAAAATAACTGAGAAAGAAAGCATTTGCGGATCCATGTTCATATGAAAGATCCTCGTTCCTTTGGTACGCGGAAACGTGCGCACCAAGTTTTACTGGACCTTTTAAAGGCATATTGTGCATAACCCAAGTATTTACATTTCCGTATTTTTCTCGCATCGCAATGTTAGGATACTTTATTCAATTTAAAAGCAATAAATATTATCATTCCTGGTATATTTTTATCAGAACTATTTGATATCTTCTCGAAAAATGTACAACTGCCCCGTACCCCCCCCCCTCTCTCTCTCTCTCTTTCCCTTCCCCTCTTTCTTTTCTATAACTTTCATATTATTTCTCGTCAATGCTCAACGTCGGAACAGAACGGCGGAAATTTCGAGTTACTTCAACATTCTAGCATCAGATTTCGTCGGATTACCCGATAAATTCGTCGCGAAAAGGGTTGTGAAGTGAGGATTCGACCGGCGTCGGCGGTGCGCGGGGAGACTCGGAAGAAAACGGTAAGTAGGAAAGAGGCGGGGAAATGTCAATTTATTCTGGCTTTGTTTACGAGCGATTCCTCGAGACGCGACAAGGGGGAGTCGACTGCAATTGCGAAACAAGGGCACAAGGGGGTGACTCGAACAGACGGGTGAGTCGGCAAAAGCCCGTTAATCCGAGCAAAAGACCGGTCGACGACTCGGCGCCCGTCTTTTTGATGGGGGAGCGAGTTGGCTTTAAGTTACATCAAAGATGTCGGCGTGTCTAGAAGCGAATGCCAGCCGATGACGGAATATACAAAAGTGAATGGTCGAAGGTATCCACCTCCACCTCTCATACGAACTGGCGATAAGGTGCGGGTAAACGAAGGTAATGGCCTGGACTGGAAAAAGAGAGGTCGTCATCGTTCCCGTATCGTCAACCGGCACATCAACCCTGGCGACACTGTTGATCGCCCTAAACCGCGGATGCTTCTGAATTTGTATACAAAAGATATGAGGAGTGGCGAGTATAAGTAGCGATATTTAACGACGTTTATATATTTGAACTTCCTAAGATATGTGCAGTGCATTAATTTTTTTTTCATATACTTTTATCAAATTACAAGAATACTTTATAACACGCGATTCAATAACATTTTGCCTTTTTTTTATGAACATCGAAGCAGTTAAATTATACAACTATACGTGCGATCAAACAACTTTATCATGCTTCCATCGATTCGATACTTAATGCTAATATTCGTATTTTATTAATACTTATTATAACGCTTTCACGAATGAGATAAATGACAAGTTCTGATATACAAACATAATTCTTTATGTAAATACAATATTTATGTATTCAATAAATTTTTTTTTATGTTTGGCTCAATTGTTTTTTAAACACGACAGTGTATACCAAAAAATCTGCTCCTGTTTATACGATACGGGAAGGTATAATTAATGCAGTAATTAATGTATAGGTAAGTATTTTCTTGGACAAAGAATTAAAAGTTTAATGTTATTGAAAGCATTCATTGATTAATATCAATCGAGACGCTTTATCACATTTTAGAAGTTACATCAAGACCCTCATGGTCATGTTATCCACTGTTGATTTTACGTAACCACCCGCGTACCGTTTATTTAATAAAGGTCCCATGTCAAACATTTAACACTCTCGTACCCATCGGTTCGCGTCCGAGGAAACATTAAACCGAAACTTAGTATTTTATTTTACATTTAAAAACAATTAGTAACAAGACTATTCAAAAATTGATATAACAAATAAGTCGATAAATTTTTTTAAAGCCCTCTAAAGCTCTATTCTGGAAATTATTAATTGTTTCAATTGCCAAAGATAATACTTTATGTGTAATTATAAATAACTGTATCAACAAATATAGTTTTTCCACTAATCTGACCGATTTTAAATAATATTTAAAATACTCGAGAATAACTTTGCAAATGTTTCTCCGAATCTCCATTTATATTTTAATCCATTCAATATTTGAATGTTGCAATGATAGGGTAAAAATAATCGTCGCTAACATTAAAATAAAGAAACGATTGAAACGCGTCAGATATTGCCAGAGCTATTTCATCGCGCTGGCACGCGCGCTCGAACGAGCGCCGAGAGAGAGAAATTGATATTAGGATTTAAACGTCGGATCCTCCGAAAATCTTTCGCTATTTATTGCCGCTAAAGGGTAAATCCGGCTAACGTCCGCGCTAATAAATCACGCGGTAATGGATAATCAAGCCTGCTCTCGCCGCGACAAAACAAAAAGAACTTCGCCGCCGATCGTAAGGCGCTGAAAGTCGCGATAAGGGAAATTAAACTCGAAGTAGTTTGGAAGATTAGCTGCAGCAGCGCGGAATTCACTAAACTTTTCTGCACTACCCCCTCCCCCCCTTCTCTTCACGTCTAGGTCTCCGCCCCTTCGCCGTCGATCCGCATTAGGTCGACGGCGAGTCACAGTAAAAACACGTGACGGAAAACGTTGACGGAAGATCGTTTGCCGCCATCGTTTTCGGGGGCTAAAGAGGGTTACGTTCGAAAACTTTCTATCGGCGGGTTTTTCGAAACTCGCCGGTCAGCACGTGGACGCGACGTGTGAACCAGCCGCGGTGGCAAAAAAGAAATCAACTGTGCGGGTCCGCTTGGAACTATCGGGAAAGGTCGGACGTATTTACGGTACAAAACGAAACGGCGCGAGCTTTCTCGACGCCCCGGCGGTTGGTCCGCCTCAACTCGGTAATTTAATTTCGACCCAGATTTGCGATCGCCAAGAAAAATCTTCGTTTCCCACGAAACAATCGATTTAGCGGTTAAGGGAGTTTCGAAACGGAATTCTTCCCCGAACGGTCGTAAAATGTAAAAGAAAAAAAAATACTTTTCGCATATACTGTGATAGAGAAGAAATAAGTTCCGCTTAAATTCAAGAACAAGATATTCCATTACAAAACTTGCGAAGGATCACGGATTCTGAAAAGTCCGAAAACTCCCTGCGATCGACAGACATGAATGATGATCCGTGTCATGTATGTGCATCGATACGAATAAATCGCGAGATTAAGAATGGGGATGCGCATTAATCGTTACTTGATAAATATTCGATTCGCCTTACGCTTAGCGCGCAGCTTATATTCGCCCTTCGTATGCGGACGGCTTCGCGAGAAAATCTGAAATGCACGATAAGTTTAGCCTTTGGATTCATATTACCCCTCGCATCGGTGGTCGATGTACCTATGTCCATGGCCTCTCGCATTCAGGTCTTCTCGGACCCTCGCTTCTTGAATAAGTCAAATACTCATGAATAAGCGGAGAAAGAGGCGAAGGCGCACCCTCGAGCCTCGGCTCTAAAAATGTTATTTACCGGCGGATTCTTGAAATCACATTTTACGTCCGCGCATGACGCGACTCGCATGTATATCCGAAATCATCTTTAGCGAGAGCTCCCGAAAAAGATAGAAGGCGGAGAGGTACTTTAAAATCATTGACGCAAAACTCCGCTCCGTATTTTCAATTTGTTATTTTTCCCGTTTAAATCAAATCGCCAAATATTTAAACAAAATATAATAAATTAAATCGCTTTTATGTTTACGAATGCAATACATATGTATACTAATATTAATATTAGACTGCAAATATACAATATTTGCAGTTTTGATCGTCTGGTTGCGCTGGCGTATATTTTGCAAATTTGCCCGTCGTACGTTAATATCTTTCCTCGTTCTCTTTCCAGAACGCGTCCCCGGAAAATACACAGGACTATTCTACAAGGACCAGAAAACTCTTTGAGCGGAGAGACGGAGGACATTTGCAGGAATATTAACCCCTGTGCAAATACATTGGGAACGACTGAAATGCGGCCTTAATTAATTTACGACGCGGTCTGCAAGGAAGGAATGCACCATCTTCGTCCGTGATGTCTGCTCGTTCGAAGGACAATTGCGTGAATTACGTCTGTTTGTTGTGTCGTAAGTCCGTGGAGAAGGGTCGCGAAGGGAAGTGCGAGCTGACGCCGTGTTAATTAAGGTTGTATTTACTCGAGCGGAAGTAGGCTGATGCACAAGCGCAGCGTTGCACCGCTGTTGCATACCTGTCTGCTTTCTACCCCGAAATTGTACTTTGAATAAAACAAATAGCATCAAGTCCCTGGTCTCCGTATCTCGGAGAAAAAATTATTTTCCCCAACTGATATAAGCATGTTCATAAATGTAATTGATATCATAGCTGCGACATCATATATGCAATTAAATCGAAAAACAATTTGTAACTTTGCTAAATTGCTTTAAGATAAAAGATTATAAAAATTATTACTTTGCAATTATTTACTAATGTACTCTGACACAATTATGTTGAGACATGATTCTAATAACTTTTAAATAGAAATTAGATTTTATAAATATTTACTTTATTAAAATTTTCTAAATGTATTATACACGCAATGAAATAATAATATAGTGATAACAGTTAAATTATTTGCCAATCTTTGAATATCAACACATACTTTTGCAGTAGTAAAAGAAAAATATAATTCCTTTATGTATAAATATCGATGCGCGAATTTGTTAGACGAGCATGTCGACATGCCGAGCGATCGCGGATACTAAACGAGGTACCGAGGGGACCGAAGTTCTTAAACGAGAGCTAAATTCTTTCTTTCGGCGACGAAGAAGTTCCGAAACAAGTGGTAAATCTCCCGCGGAAAAGGGTCACGAGACTCGCCGTCTCCTTCTTTTCGTTTTCCCTCGTCGTCGGATTTCTTTCGCCGCGAATTTAGCATGGAATATTCATCTTGCCCGTTCTCACCCTCGAGCACGGCGTCGCAGTCTCGGTCTCGCAGTCGGATTATCCGCTGACTCCCCGTAAAATCGGCCTTAAATTCGATATGAATCGTTCTTTCCGCGTGATATTGCCGGCTCTTCCATTGAATCCGACTCGGCGAATTTATTCGCAACGAATTGAGTCCCCTTTTGTATCGTCGCGATGAATAAAGAGGGCAAAAGCTTTTCCATAGGACGCACGTATAATCATTATTACTCTCTGTAAACAATTCCATCGCTCTCGGCGAACCGAATTTTCATTATCGCCAGAATACGAGAAAGGAGAAACGGAGAGAGATATTTCAACGGCGAGGATAAAAGTAATTAAGCCGGAGTGTGATAATAACGATACAAACAAGAGAAACAATAAACGCATAAAATGATCATTTGACGAAAAGCATTTTCACCCGAAAGGGGGAGGACAGCCTAAATTTTTATAGTCTCGAAACGCGGCACTGCGACGGACAGCTTCAAAACGCGCCAGGGAACATTTTTATATCGCGACGGAGTACGCTGAAATGACACTCGCCGTGAAATGTGTTTTTTTCAGCCGTGAGAGCGAGAGCCCTTCGCGTGAATCTATTACGCGAGACTCGGAAGACTTTTCATCTATTGCATATTTATAAAAATGTGTATTTTATCTTCGTTCTTTTTCTTTTTATCTTAAGATAACAGCAGTATAATCTATTCTGTAACATTTACATAATTATATCATTATTAAAACGATCATTCTCAATCGCATGAATATTTTATCATGTATATAATTACTGCATCAAGTTAATAATAGAGAATATATTATTTAGAGAGAAATTGACTCATATGTGGCTCATAGTTATCGTATCTCATAATCATTCAATGTAATATTTACGATTCATGTAATTAATAGTTTACTATAACTCAAACATGCCCGCTGTTTCGGTGCATATTAATAAGTATTAAGTTTCAGCGACTAATCGAAATTGAGGACGCCGTCAATCGCAGTTACTTCGTGCTCCTAATTTTCCCCGGCCTTCTCATTTGCCGCTACGAATCGACGGTGCAATGGCGGTGCCGATCGGGTTCTAATTAAATATCGTTCGCAGGTATATATACGTCGGACTGGCGCGTGTAATCGCCTCATTTGGCGCTGACAAATAGCGCCGTCTAAACGGATTCCGCTCGTGCGATTCGCCGAATCGATAAGCACTGAAGGGAGATAACGAGAGTCGTTTACGTCCACACCGATTAGCAGGTTCGATTCTACGGAGTGCTCAATCGGCCGCGTTAAATTCGCGATTCGATCGCGAGAAAATGCTCCCGTCACCACCGGCGATGCAACGCCGCGGTGCATTACAACGGCGCTGTATAAAAAATTCTAACCACATAAACGCGCGCAAAGTGTTATTACCATTTATTATTAGCATCAGAATAACCCTATCGCGGAGTATAGTATATGTTACTTAACTGCAGCTTTAGTAGTTCAAGTTCTCGTAAGTTCCGCCAAGTTTCAAAATGCGCTTCTCCTCTAATTTGAGTTATACTTATGACCAACATTAAAGATACGCTTGGAAAGTCTTGTATTACTTCCTTCATAATATTAGCTTTACGGATTATCGCGATGCGCTCGGGCTTCTTTCAAGTGGTTCGGTTAGATAATAATATCCCTATACCCATACACCACGCCCGTATTATGAAACTGATGGTCTTTTGCGCGCGCCACGTCTACATCATATCATTCCTCCGCTATGAACAGTTTAATGGTGTCCCTCTGTTAGGAGCACACGTCGCATATTTACACGAGAGAAACATCTACGCGCGCGGACGCGAGTCCGTCTACAGGCAAAAGTACGCGAACCCGGTAGAGCCGGAAGGCTCTCTCGCATGTACAGCGCGAAGTTGCGTTGCATGCGTATAAAGCGCGCCCGCACCCATACTTGCGCGAGCGCTCGACGTAAACCGAACCCTCCGCACGATATCCGGGATCCTAGAAACTCGTTAGCGTATAGGTACATTGTTCTGCGCCCCTGGACTTGCAGGCGTTACCGTTTTGCGCCGGGGGTCATGGCGGCTGTACGTTGAGGTGGCATAAGATAGGGTAATTGATTGCCGCGCGCTCCTACGTAGATTAATAATAGTCACCGTTATCATCCCCACGTATATAGGGGTTTCGCCTGCTCCGTATACGTCGCGCGCTGTGATACACGATACTTGGTTGCTAGCTACTCGAGACACGTTCTCTACCCACGACAGCCGACATTCTCGCCGCGGAACCGGCGAGATTTGACGGACGCGTTTTCGTCAGGCAGAAGTTCTGCGGTAATTGCAACAGTTTCAACTATGCCGGATGCAACTGGTGTTGCGTTTATAATTTACCATGCGCGTATGGGAATCGATTGTGCCATACGCGCGGTACGGTCTACCGCTAAGTTGCAGCTAATTGATTTTCTCCGAGGGCAGGTGGCTTGACAAATCGAGCTAATCGCACAATTCTCGGCGAAGATGAAGAAACAAATGCGAAATCCTTGCAAATATGAAATATGAAATTACATAAAAAAAGTTTCAAGCAAAACAACGTGCACAAAATTAAATTGCTAACTCAACCGTCTGACTAAAATTTGACTTTTACTACTGAAAATTTTTATATCATATTGGCTACAAGAGACATTGCGAAATTGTCAATTTAAAAGAAAAATAGTAAATAAAAGATAAATATAATAAAATATATTTAAAAAATTGAACGATAAAATAGAAACGCAGGGAAATAGTAGAGAAAATAGATTTTGTGAATGAGAGTAAATAAACGCAATTTATTCGCCAATACGTGGACCTTTACTATTGAAAATTTTTGTTATTAAAAGTTATATTGTGCAAGGTCTGTATAAAACAAATTGTAAAATTAAAGCAATGTTCTGCAATGCTGATTAATTAGAAACGTACGGCCTTTTGTATTAAGTTCTCTGACGTATAATTGTATTGCATAACGTCGATATATTATGCCATTAGATTTTCGCGGTGTGCTTTATGTCATGGACCACCTCGCAGAATTAGGAATTGCAGTCGCAGTTACACTCGCAGTTACACTCGGTATCGCGTTAATAATAATTCGCGCGCACCTAGAGGATGAACACTAATTTTCAGTCGTTAACTACAATTAAATTTGACCCCGCGCATTCGCCCGGCAACAGCCGGCGATAGTTAACAGCCTTCGCAGGCGATACTCGCCTTTTGTCAACTAATCCTGAACCAAAACAATCTTCACACAAAACACCACAGGCCGAAGTAGCGACGTCCCTCTGCAGGGAATTATTTCGACGGCAATTAACAGGAACCTAGCGTACAAAGGAACCCAATTATGAAATGTATACAGCTGCGCGAAATTGACCTGCCCAGAATTAAGCCGAACGCATATAAAAAAACCGTAAACGTAAAAAATATGGAAATATTTCACATAAATGTCAAATCAAATGAAAACATTTTCCAAAAATTATATTAGAGGACAACAGATTATTTTTATGGTAATATCTGAAAATTGTATAAATTTGCAAAATGATGGAAATATAATTCTAATATCTATTATCTTGTATAATGTGGAACAAATTATCTTTTGTAAATAGACATAACTATAACAATTATTTGCAACAATAATTGGATGTAATATCTGCTATAGAACGAATTACAATTTGTAACAAAAATTCACAAAAACACTTGTCAATACGAGCCTACATCGTTGTCAGGGCGTTAAAAAATAATTTAAATTATAAAAGTCATATATATTACATATTATTACGCGCGATACAAATATATGATGAAAATCAAATTAGTAGATTCATAGTTACGCACGAACAATCAACACGAAGATCGAAACAGGTTCTAGCTGCCTGTGTCTCGCGGTCTGTATTATATTAAATACCTATGAATATAACTGCACGGATCGAGACACACAGGCAACTAGAATCTGTTCAATCATAAAAGTCATATATTACATAATTACGTGCGATACAAATATACAAACAGGTTCTAGCTGCCTGTGTCTCGATCCGTGTTGTATTCATATTGAATATAACACGGATCGAGACACAGGCAGCTAGAATCTGTTTCGATCTTCATGTTGATTGTTTTGTATCGTGCGTAACTATGCATCTACCAATTGGTTTGATTTTCATCATATATTTGTATCGCGCGTAATTATGTGTAATATATATGACTTTTATGATTGAAACTATTTTTTAACGTCCTGACAACAACGTAGACTCGTATTGGCAAGTGTTTTTTTGTGAATTTTTGTTTTATTTGGAGCCACATATATAGAAAGTATATTATTTTATTTACAATTTATAAGTTTTTTTAAACGTTCCTCGTGTGTTTCAATATTTGTAATATGTAGCAAATATTTAAATGCAATTCAATATAAACTTTTATTAATATACGTATTTTTACGTATAATATACATGAAGTATAAGCAAAAGCAACAAATGACGAATAAACATGCAAATAAGAGTCATAAACGCAAAACTTGATGCATAAAACTTCTTCGAGTTGTATTCTAAACCTTGTTACATATCATTGGAAAAACTTGTACCGTTTCGGCTTCCTTCAGGCTCTCTTCAGCAATACATGTTTCATTCAATTAACAATTTTAGTTATTTATTCCGCTTATAATATCAACGTAATGTGTTCCGCAATGGGTAAGAAAGACTCCCAATTTTGAGACTGCAAGCACACTCTATACAAAACAAGTAATATTTTATATTTGAAATATTAAATTGAAATAATTATTTCAAACCTGACAACAGACATATAAAGTTGTGATTAATAATAAATTTTATTGTATAAGAATTTGTATTAGTTTAATCTACTGTTTCTCTAATTAATTATGTGCGTCACGCTTTGTTTCATACGGAGTGTAATGCAATCTTGAAATTGGAGTCTTTCTCATTGCGGAACATATTACGTTAATTATAAACAAAACAAATAATTAAAATTATTAAATGAATAGAATACGTATCGCTGAAGAAAGCTTGAAGGAGACCGAAAAACGTACGAGTGAAGTTTTTCCAATGATATGTAAACAAGGTTTAGAATACAATTTGAAGAAATTTTATGCATCAAGTTCTGCGTCTATGACTCTTATTTGCCTGTTTATTCATCATTGTTGTTTTAAATTGAGAATTCAACAATGTGTTCCAATATACACTGCCAGTATTGAAATTTATTATAGCTCGTGTTACGTATACTATTGATTTTCAGCACCGGCACTGCATATCAGAACACGGGCAATATCTATTGCTTTTGTGTAAAAAGAAAAATATAATAAGACATTATATGCAAAACGCAATTATGTGGTAAAGCGCGATAGAATGTGCGAGAGCAATGCAAAGAGCAGCGTCCCGAAGAGTCACAAAGTTCGCCCTTACGAGGAGTCTTTCAACGGGTTCACAAATTCAGTCCATTTAACGAAATCCTGCGAAAGTGGATTGTTACTAAATATTTTAAGGAATCCCTCCATTATTGATCGGCCAATACTCATTTCCTACGTGTCGATCGCGGCCACGCGATCTCTTACGAGGGCGGTCACGTAAGACCACTGTATGCCCACATACGTATGTACCTACTTGAACTCTCCAGCTCGAGAGTGAAACGCAACCGTCCGTCTCGAACCCACTTGCCCTACAGCCTCATCCTCTTCCAATCGTCTCCGTGCTTCCTCGCACGATCGTGAATACAAGGAGAAGATGGGGTTAATCAGAGGGAACAGATGCATGCCGCGACACGTATCTCGGCAGCACACTCAAGAATGATTAACCCATGGTACTACAACTGTAGATACCATCAATGTACGTGGACGAGGGGCGCGCGCGCGCGCGCGCCTGTATGCTCGCACTTACGCGCATGGACATGAGCTCCCAGTGCCAGCCGTGCATGTGCACGGTTACACGTTGGACGTGCCTTCAATTTAGCGAGCGTTTCTGCAATTCGTGCATTCCGCCAGGCGGCTACTTAATTACTTACGCGCCGCGGCCGGTAATTACTTTCGCCCTCTCCGGTTACGGAGCTTCGAAATGACCCCGGGTTTCGAATGACCGCTGACGCTGCAATTAACACACGAGCATGTCAAAGAACTGCGGTAGTGTAATTTTTTCTGTGCCTTAAATATCACGAATTCATACACTTCGCCGACAATGTCAGAATTACTTACATATCTGATATGAGAAACCCAATTAAAAGTATAACAGAGAAAAGTTATAAATCGAATGAAACGCAAATTATTGGTATTGAGCAATTACGTACAGCAAGTTTAATGAAAGAGCATATACAAAGCCATGAGTTGTTAAAAATAATGTCTTTTTTAATACCTCTCTTTACAGCCAAATTTATTTATTAATATTTTATTAAAAAATGACATAAAAAATAAAATAAAATAAATGAAAGCAATTTTCTCATTAAAGACTCTGGTCTCTCTTTTATTGAATTCTACTCTAAAAAATATAATTATAAAAGACTAATCACAATTTATTGCTGCAGCTACAAGCTCGTCATACCAAATGCTGTCATCCTATTACGAAAGCAAAATTAAAATTGCAGTTTACTAAGCATGTCCGTTTAAACGGTCGCCCTGACATAATGATAAAGTGGCCTCGTTAACACCATAAGGTATTAAAAGATTAATTCGTAAGTCGATGCGGCGCATAACTGTCGCGTGTTTGCAGAAGACAGCATAAGAAGCAGCAGCAGCCCGCAGCTTTATTAATGATCGGCAACAACAACGTGCTGGTGACTGTATGGAGCTCCGCAGCGCGGCGCGTCGCGGTATTAGAACGCTCGAAAGTTTGCCTTTCCACGGCATCCCACGCTACATTAATTTTGTATGGTGGCTAATTATTACAGGGACCCACGTTGCTTTTGTTACCTCAGCATTCGCGGCACTGAAAAAGATGCAATGTTATATTGCGCGGTATGAATTCCCCGTCGCCAGCAGTCCTTGGTCGTCGACAAGACGACAACTATTCTGGGTTATAATTCCGTTTGGCCAACATGAATAAAACATATTGGATTTCATTATGATTCATAATATTCCGCGTAATTATACCGTATTGTATCGTTGACATAATTGAAAAATAACTTGATATTAATATGCATATACACGGTTGGCCCAATAAACCGAAGTTAAACTTTCTAGCTGCATTTGCAGTGTTGCATTGACCATAGATAAATTTGCGTAAACACATATAGATATCGTGTAAAAAACTTTATTTGATTTTTAAATCGTTCAATTTTGCATTTAGATATAGTTTTGGCGTATTAAATATAGAAATTGTATGAGATGAAAATAGTAGGTGACAAAACAATTGTGCGAATGAAATTGGGATAGCTTAAAATTAATTGTACGTAGAGTGCGGTTACTTATGTACTGTATAAAATACTATGGCAAAGCAAGCCCTCGGAATGACACGAAGTAATTTCCGTCCCAAAATCTCACATGCATTTCTGCGTAACTACCGGAGCTGCGTACTTAAATTTAATTATAATTCGCAGCGCCGCGACACGGCGTCATCTGCATCCCTGCATCCCCCATCCTTCTCACGTTCTCATCTAGCTTTAACGGCTTCCGGAATTTCGGGTTATTCAGCATTTGTTAACCCATATGGCAGAAAACTGTCGATTCCGCAAAACGTCATTTTCAGGCCGGATGGCCGCGCGAAGCAGAATCCGGAGAATAGCAATGCGAGCAAACTATATTTTCTTCGTTTTCTCACCGTTACCTTTCCTATTTGCGCTAAAATTTTTAACGTTAAAAAAAAAACGTTCTGCTTGTAAAGAGCATAAAAACTTTTGGTACACATTCGTGACCGGTACACATCACACATTCATGGATTTAGGAACATCGTGTTAGCGCGTGACACGTTCCACTCAATACCAATAGTCAACGGACTTAATTAAAGAGGTCAGCGATCGGTGTAACGTTTTGTAGTCAATCCGCGCATTTTTTGTAAGCGAACATGAGTCTACGCAATCCCCTCTATTTGCACATGGCGAACCGTTTTTGTTTTCGGCGATGTGGATTTTCCAGTGATTTTCCACGATTTTCCACGTTGAGCAAATACGGGGATTTCAACTTAATGCACAACCACGGTCGGGGCTTCCAATGCCGGGCTTTCATTTCGCCTCGTCGTTGCACTGGTTCCATTTTACCCTGTCGACTATCCAGTCAACAGTCAACACGAATCACAATAGCTGAGAAGAAAACGAGGAGAAAGAAGAAAGACTAAAGGAAGAGAGAGAGAGAGAGAGAGAGAGAGAGAGAGAGAGAGAGGGAGAAAGACGACAATAAATCGTCTCGACATTTGAACTTTAGGTTTTTTCGATCTTCTGACTTTCTACACTCGTCGAGAAATACTGAAAAACTCGCGTCGACAGTCCCGAGAAAATGAAAGTTTCTAAATCTCACTCGCGAAAGAAGACATTTACATATTAAGAACATAGAAAATCTGTTACAAGTAATTTAATGAGTATCTTATTTTCGATTGCAACAATGTATGTATAAATAATTGTGTTCTATCTAATATGTTAACTTGTGCGTGTTTCGACTTGCATCACGTCTTGTTCCTCGAGACATGGACTGTCCTATTTAATAAAGATATTCATTTTTCAGGAGTATTAATCTTCCCTCAAGCTACAGTACTGCGTAATGCAAAACGTAACACTGTATGCTCAATTATTCGTTATCGCGGGGAATACAGCACGCTTCTTATCATAGAGTCCCGTGTTTATCATCTGAACCAACTCGGATAGCGATTCCTCGGGGGAGCCAAGAGAGTTTCAAGAAGATTGCTTAGCCGGACGACCGAGGTGGAGCAGTCGCGAAAGTTCGAACTAGACTTCGCACTCCGATACCGATTGCTCGGAACGTATTTTCTTAAGAAGTTTCTCCCGAGCACTCGCCCCGAAATCTGTATCCTCTGGAGGCAGCACGAACTGTCGCTCGACTGCACATAGGTGCACTAACTTTCCACTCCTAAAAAATGTATTTTATTGAAACTAAATTATTTCGCAATGACTCGTGCAGCTTCATCGTATATCGATAGCTGAGAAGCGTTATTACTTTTATAGAACATGCTATAAACGAAGAATTAAGTTAAGACTGTCAGTTTATTATTTTAAATTTGAAACTTCAGCCTTTGTACTTTATATATAGAAGAAATTAATCCAAGATGAAATTGTGTAACTCTTATAAAATGATTCTTTTTAATATTTTATTGAACAAATATCAAGTTTATATTTTTTTCACGAAATGTTTGTTACTTTGATGTATGTTTTTCCCGTGTCACAAGAATTGCCAATTAGACACACAAAAACACATGACGCAAGAAACAAATTGGAATATTCCTGCAGGTAGCTTAGACTCTTATGCGCTACACACTTCTTCGTGGAATATTACATACATATACAGCTGAGATAAGGAAAAGGCTTCTACCTATTCGAGTTATATTTGACGTTCGACACGAAACCTCCGATGCCGGAATGTTTGGCAAATAAATTCGACAGAAACCTTATTGGCCCTTTCCCAACAGTCCTCTCACCGCAAAATTTTGTTTCTGTCTGGCGCTTTACTCTCTTTGGGGTATTGACTCTCTCAACGTTACAAGAAACACGTTCGTGCCGCAATTTTCGTGCTTACTCGACAAGCGCTACTGTCCATGTTCACAATTTCGCGATGAATAAACTATTTTGTATTCTTATATCTTTATCTTCCTTGATTAATTCAAAGGTACGTGTAAAAGATCATATTTTGCGTATCTGTTCAAAAATTTATTCCTATTTTTTATTGCATATTTATCCTTTTTGCGGCATGATATTTTATATAATCTTTCTCTCTGTTTCAACGCGTTTTTAAAATACAATAAAATACATAAATTTTTACATTATTATGTAATAATATTTAGTTTTAATATTCAATGCCGACAGTGCTTTTACCTCTTTCAAATTACACTACACGACTACACGATAAAAATGATTTTGTTAAATGACCAATATACAGATCTAAAAATAATTTTGTTGAATCCATCAAAATGATTAGTTGGAAACTCAAATAGGTTGATGGAATATCAAAATTTTTGAAGTATTGTTTATCTGCAGTATTAAATTTACAATATAATTATTTTGATAGTCCAATAAAATTATTTTCACAACTGTATCCAGCTAAATTTGAGATCTTTGAGCAAAATCGTTTTTTTTGTACAGAACTGCGTATTTGTTCAGTAAATTTAAATAGATCAGTATATTGTAAATTAATTCACACAAAAAGTTCTGTAATAAAATTGTAATTGAATTTTATCCACCATACAGTAGTTTTAATTTTTCTTTCCATATGTTAGTTTTCTAGTGATTATTAACTTTAAACAAATGCGGATATTATGCCTGTATCGAGCCAACAAATATAAATCATGCAAAGCGGGGAGCTGGTTTTAATTAGACAATAAAGAGGTGTGATTGTAACCGCGTTATATCGGTCGCTTGATTACATTCACTTTCCGGCACAGAGTATGCCAGTATATTCACACGGATATTAATTTTTGAGTCCAGCGCGTTGAGCATTATTACTGATAATATCAAATTGGAATCATTTCCATACCCAGGGTGCTATTATCTATAGATTTTCGGGCAACAACGAGCTACATCATCACGTATTGTCAATATTTGCCGCTTATTTACATGAGCCTACTACACTAATACACGGCCGCAACTTTCCTGTAATTATTGTAACACATATCCCATCCGTGCGCGATATTACTTATTTTCTTCCATCGGCCGATTATTAACATCACTAATCAGTGGCAGTGCTCGCCAACATCGCCTGTTAATTCATCCATATGCTATTCCTTCCGATGCACTAATTGCATTAGTTATCATATAAATTTATCCGATACAGCTAGCTCGGAAACTAACGGTTTGATGCAAAAGCGAAGTTAATCGTTTCACAGGCTTTCCATACGTTACAAATTAAATAGTTTACATATGTAAACTCTACTGCAGCATTACAAACGTACTGAAATTATATGATGATGATGATGAATTATATGATATAAATAAAGTATTTTAAAAATTTATTATGCTTTCTATTTTTTTCGGGTTAATATTTTAAGCTTACTATAACATATTTGATATGTTGTACAAACAATAAAATATACATATTTAATTTTTATATGTAAATTTTTTCAAGATTTCATTATCAATAATATTGAAACGAGAGAGAGAGAGAGAGAGAGAGAGATTATAATAAAAAAAGTTAATATTAAATTTTAAAAAAGAAATAGTGACATAAATGCATTTCGACTACATGTACATTAACGTTGAAGTTGACTGGACGTACACTTGCGTGGTTACGTTCGCATGTACATTCTAGCAAGCAACAGAATAGTTGCCTTAATGGATGCTGACGCTATTTCGAGGTTAGATTACGGTGGTAGAGTGCCGAGAGACATCGAGCGAGATGCTGGCGTCACTTCCCAAGGGCGTGATCGGAAATTATCATTCAATAATGATAGCGAATTGCCGCTCTTCACGGAACTACATGATATAGCAGTCTAATCATGAGAACTATCCGTACAGTCTAACAATAAGGAAATTATATTAGAAATTGATTATAACGTTTAACGAATAATAACAATAATTCCTGTCAGAATTCTTTTATTTTATGTATAAATACATACATACGCCTGTATTAAAATAATAACATGAAA
>NW_012027062.1:2975251-2999342 GCF_000956235.1 Wasmannia auropunctata
CTGTAAAATCTCGAGTCTCTAAAATGACACGCGGTATCCGATTACGGACGATATCTCTTAAGGATACGATAATAGCTCTGGATGTACAACGCTCCCCCTCCCTCTCCACCCCCCCGTTTTGCTTATGTGCGCTAAAGTGACTGGTTGGTTTCCATGTATTTTACTCGTATGCGACGACGGCTTAGTGGTAGCTTATATGGGACGAGTGGCAGCTTTTGCGAGTGGCAGCCGGGAGAGACCAGAGAGCAGGATTCTCCAGACAGAGCTTTTAACGTAGTGTCGACGGACGCGTCATCGAAGCACTCGATTAAGGATTTGCTCGTATAGAGAAGGATATAGCTCGCACGGCCCAGATATTACCGGTGCTGTAAGCCGCCGCGCTTAATACATCTTACTGCCGGGGCTGGCTCCGAGTGACGCGCGCACCGAGCCCGGCTCGTATGTAGAATACGTACCATATGTACCCGGCGTATCGTAAAATGAGATGTCGCGCTGGCTTTTATGGCGCCTGAATCAAGATTAGATTTACTTTGCTCCGACATAGGACGTTTTCACCGAGAGAGGCGGAACCTCGTTGAACCTATTTCGCCGTGACGTCGTCGGGGGATCGGGCGACGGGTTTCCGCCCGGATAACCGCCGACCCGTGGAAAAACTATGGTTTATACAGTAGAAATATAACGTTGGCCGAATCGCGGCACGCAAAAAACCAGGATTTCAATTACATTCATATATTTCGCGGAATTACCTAACACTCGGGGCTAATTTTAAACGGCCGCAGACACGTATACCGTTGCGATTTTCGCGAAGCCGAATAAATGTGTAACGCAGCGATAAGTTTCGTAGATATGTAAATTTACGATTGCCCGCGATATACGCTATACTAACGATTGATCGTAAATACGAGCGTATGTTACGAGCTATTGATAAAGCATCGGAACGGAGTAACATCTTTGCGTATTTCAAGCCGAATGATATGGCGGACGCGAATGGTGCTGGAAGACGTAAAATAGAGTCGTTTGCCATAGGCTTTAACGATTTTAGGATATTTATTTCAATCCCGGTGCCATTAAGGCAACCATTACGCGACCGAGCAGACTTCGAAACGCCCGGCGTCCATTCGTGCACGTGTATCGTCATTCTTTATTTCGTATAAAATTTGTAAAAGCTCCCGGGCGCGCACTCACACGCCGCAAACGCTGGGACTTATACCGTGCCTTTAGACCCGCACGATCGTGAAGTATCGTGTAGTTTTTCGACTTATCGATCACGAAAAGGACGACTTGAATTTATTTACGGTGCCTCGGAGAAAACCGGCAGCGCGCACGCGGAACGATGCGAGTTTGGGTATATACGCGATGTTTCTCGCAAAAAACTCTCAGGGCCAAAAAGTAATTTGCAGCGCGCATACCGCGCCTTTCGCTTTAAAAGCATTTTTAATATACCGTGCAGGAGGTCTTTAAAAAAAGAGGATGTTGCTCCTTTTCGCGAAACTAAATTTTGCTTCGCGTATTAAGTGAACGTATCTCTTATGCGCAAGAAAATATTTCGCTTACGAGATTGTGCAAAATACATTCTTGTTCGTGAGAGCTGATCGTCCCTTTTTTCTTGTTTCTCCGCTTCTCGTTTTACGTATCTCACTGGAATCTAAGCTAATTCCACGACGTTAAGCGACTCGAAGTTTGTATCTTTCCCGCGGGAGTCTTCACTTTAGCGCAGTTTCCAGCAACAACTCCCGAAGACCCCAAAACGGCAGACTTTACGTTTCTGCTAAAACGTACATTTCATTACAAAATCCATCTGGCGAACCGAAAAACACACGAGCACTCGGCTATTCCGCGAGAGAGAACGTACACCGATCTCCCCCGGTGTCTCGACGAAAGGTCCACAATTCCATGGAATTACAAAGCCCTGTAACTCGCGTGTCGTTTCGTAAACACAATTACCGCGGAACGAAATCAACGGTCTGTGAGCGTGAGAGAGAAAGAGAGAGAGAGAGGGAGGGGGAGGAGAGGAAGAGAGAGAAAAAGAGAGAAAGAGAGAGGAAGAGCGAGACAGCGAAGGAGAAAAAGAGAAGGGGTGTAAGAGAAACGTAGAAACGAGCGAACCGTGCCACGGTAAGTGGCGCGATTATAATTTCCAAGAAAGGAGGAGGAAAGGGTGAAGACGTCCCTTCGCGAGCAGTCTGCTCCTCTCTGGATTCCTCTGGGATCCTTCCAACCTGCCACCCCCACCCATACCAGGAGCGCAGACTCGAGGCAAGCGCTTGGAGACGCGAGCATCCGCAGGAAGTCATTAAAATTTTCATTGTCGCGTTTGCCTGAAAATTTCTGGACCAAATAAACACACAGATTTATTATTTTATCTCGCCGACTTCCGCGGCTCGCGACCGCGGGCTAGAGCTTGCCGCGCCGCCGGCGAACACTGCCAATCGCACTGCAAGATAATACTTCTCGTAATTTCACGCTTTGTTACTTGCTCAAACGAGAAATAGCAAAAGCTGCAACGACGCGACGCAGCGGCAGCAGCAGCATTCTCCCCGATATTTTCATAATATTACGACGGTAACGCAATGTGATTGGGTAAAAACGACAATCGTGTAACAATACAGCAACATTTCTCGTCGTCTCGCTTTTGTCATGCCTGCACGTGCGTTTCTTAAATCTTAAAGTCCCTGCAAAATACAACCGTTCTGCGATTCTTTAAATTCCGTCTCGCTTTCCTTCTCTCCTCCTTTCTTTCCCCTTATTCCCCTTTCTTCCGACCTTACTTCGGCGTGCCGAGCTTTCTTTTCTCATCGTTCCTCTTTCACCTTTTCCAGCGCGCGGTAAGTATATGTACGTCGGTGGAAAACTTTGCTATCTTGCTGGCGATACAAAACGCGATCCCAAGCACCTCTTCCCTCATACGCGACCTCATCCCCTCGGCGTCTTACTCTGCCCGCATCGCCACCTTTTTATCATCCGGACCTACTTCTGTCGTCCCCTCATTCCTCCGACCTCATCTCGATTTCCTGCGCGGCTTCGCCGCGAATCCAAAACAGCCCTCGGTATCTATACAGCCGCGCAATAGTCAGCTACGCCAGGCGTACAGCATGGCCTACTTGGGAATTCATACGAAGAAACTATGCGTATGAATTCGTATTAGATGAAGTTTTGGGTTGCCGTCTTTCGCGAAAATTTCTTAACGGCTGCTTGGAATTGTTACGATGCCAATGATTATACGAACTGGGAAGTCTCACGTGTTCATAAGCATACAGTTCTCGAAAAATAAATAAAGATAAAAAAACTGTCGCATGAATAATAGGAACATAATATTAATACGATTACCTTTGCGTAGAAATCAGTGTGTCCAATACAACGTTGTTATGAACATAACACATTTGTGCAAATACATAATAATGCAAAAAACATTTTAATATTACATCCTTTTAAATAAAACATTTTTGTTACTTTACAATGTTTGTTCACCGTTCTTTACGCTGTGCCATATAAATTGAAATTAATAACCTATATTGTTATTACAATATTTAACGAGCAAAATAATATTTCATTTATTAAAATATGCTCTAAAAATAATGCTCTAAAAATATGCTCTAAAAAATATGCTCTTGTTTTTATTCTGCTTCTTAAAATATTTGTTAATATCTGCCAAATCTACTCTCTGATTCGGATGCTCGGTGCTCAAAGCTCAGTTTGTTGTCCGCAAGTTATTTTCCGAATACAATTTCAAACTGCAGTAAAGTTGTCCTTTACCGCGTATGCGACCCCCAGGCGAAGCACGCGTCATATATCGCCATAAAGAGCGCGCCGGATACATATTTCCTGCGGCACTCGTATTTTATTCCGCGACGTGCATTACCGCTCTTTAAATATCACGGTACAATTTTATGCCCGACAAGCGTCCTAACGATGCCCAGTTACGCTTCAATGCACGCGCTTCCAACTCGAAACGCCGTAGAAATTCTCATGCAAAAGCGCACCGACCCAAGAATCGACGCTTACCGGACTCTCCGGAGATTTTTTTTTCAATCCGCGCCAGCCCTATCACGATGGAACATGTGGACAATATTTCCCGGGACACATTCGTGTTCATTTCGCGCGCTACCTATCGCTCTCTCCTACAAGAATCCAGAACTAAGGATAAATTTTATTCTCCCCCCCACCCATCGTCGCTCCCTCTACCTCGCCACCATCTCGCTCACCCACCTCTCGGAAACGGCAATGTACCGAGAGCAATGAAAATGATTAAGCGCCACCCTCAATCCGGGCAAAGCCTCTCTAATCCGGCACCAAAGGCAAAATCAGAGACACCGGTGGTGCTGTAACTCGCGAGTTAACTCGCCACCGTATGCACGAAACATTGCGAAAGCGGCTGCATGAAACGCGCCCGCTTATTACCGACGTCTCTCAGAAACGATTAACATCTTTTTATAACAAATCTCTTGAGAGATGAAAACTTTTATATATAAATAGACATGTAAACTTAAAAGGAGTAGTATGTTCTACCACATGCGTCACGTATGTCACTCAGCTGCAATGATAAAACTCTGAATAACTATGATGATCAATCGATGTTATACATGTGCAATAATAACTCAAGTTAAATATTAATTAACGTATTATAATTTTCTTCCTTAAAATATTAAATTTTTCAGAGCCTCACACATTTCTATTATTATAATTTTTTATTTTATCGATAATGTGATATCCAATAAAGGTTACGAGAGATATTTTATGAAGTATTAGAATTTTGCTGTGTGTTCCATGAGAAAAATAGTCGATGAGGGGCGAAGAGAGAAGCTGGAGAACATTATCTGAAAGACCGTCATAGCGGTTAAAAGTTTATATCGTTTTTCTAGCGTCTATGTGATAATTCGATTGCAGAAGCACTCCCTATGTCGTCTGTAGACGACGCAGCAGCGACAGACGGCCGTTGAGAGTTTCGGCTTCCCTCTTCAACCCCAACCCCCTAACCCCAACCCCACCGCCCAACGCCTCATCCTCCGCGTTCTCGAGATGGCAGCATACCGAGGGCAATGAAAATGATTAAGCGCCGCCGTGAATCCTAGCGAAGCCGCACTAATCCGCCGCTAAAGGCAAAACCGGAGTCAACTTTGGTGCTGTAACTCGCGAGTTAACCTCCCATTACATACGGGGAAAACGCAAAATGCGAGACGTGAAACAGCCCGCACGCATCAGCCGGCAATGGACGAGTATGCGGAATGGTCCTTTCTCATCCGTCTCCATACACGCCGCTATAACGCTATCTAATTTTCTCTATTCCGACCGCTTGATCTTGAAATGCCCAGGTATCGCTCTTGTTTAACGTACTTTTGGGTACTCTTTCCGGGCCAGAAATATAGCACATCTGGGATCCCGGGGTCCCGCGCGCCGGAATTTGTGGAAACAATATGTAAAACCTGCACGCCGCGACTGAATTTGTGGTAACAGTATGCAAAGCCCCGGCGGTCCCACAGTGCACAGCTTCAAGATGCCTGTGTGCGACTTTCCGAAACGGCGGCGTCGCGTAAAAGTGTAATGTCAATTTCCGAACGGGGAATATACATAGTTGTACTCGATATATTTTTCAGGGCGCTCGATCGAAAAGTTGCGAATGACATTTACGACACGTTATTATATATCGCAAGCGATACGAGAGAGGGCAAGGTATATAGCCGAAGCCGGTGTGACGGTCGCAAATAAAGCTGTCTCGGATGATTCAGAGAGCGTCTCAGTCTCGGGTTTACTACTCCGAAGGAGAGAAGAGGTTCTTAAAAATATTAACCGCTCCGAAAAGCGCGAGGTCCACCCCCCTCCGCTTTCATTCTCTTTCTCTCTCGGTCTCTCTCTCTCTCTTTCTCTCACATCGCGCCTTTTTGGTGCCACGTAACAAACTGTTTCTACAGCCCCGTTATCATCTTTCCGGTTGAGGACAGTCACGGAGAGAACGCGAGAGAGGAGGAGAAGATCCGAAACGCGATGAGGAAGGAAAGATGGCACGGGATAGAAGGAGAGATGGAGTCCAGGAACAAGAACAGGATTAATGGGCCGTCGTATCACGCACGGTGGGCGATAAAATATCGTAGGAAATATCCTCTGGCCGTGTAGAGAGTCTTGGCCATCCGTGGAATTTACTCCCCGCGCGATATCTACTATCTTAGATAATCTCCGCCATTAAAGGCCACCAGCCGGATACTGCTCACTCTCTATCTCGTTCGCAGCTTTACGATAAAAGCTTATGCGCCACGCCAAATTCCGCTGTTATTACAAGAATGCTCATTCTGCCCGCGAGAGAGGCACTTACAGTAAATATCGTTTGCTCAGTAGAAACAATGTGGCGATACATGTTACGGTATTAATATCGTCATATGCTCATTGTCGTTTCGTTGTAAAATTGTACATCAAATCTCTCGATATATTCTATTGCTCTTTCGTGTTGTGTTATTAATTCTTAATATATATTTTTTTTAATATTATACTCTTCCTAAATCTGATAAACATTTATCATATATGTAAGTTATCGCATCAGTTTTTACTTTGCATTTACGACATGTTTTACAATCGTGATACAACGTGATATAACGTTAGAATTTATTCAAACTACGATATTACAAAAAGCGTTCTATCATCGCTGTTATTAGCCGCTGCTACAAACGTCATCGCGCCAATACCTCTGGAAGTTATCCTTTAGACGTCGCATTTCTCTCCGGCTTTATCCATCAGACGTCGAATATCCCGCAACGTTCGAGATCGGAAAACCGAAATCGTGTGTACTTGATAAATATTTGCGGATCCTTGGGAAACGGCGTACGCGTGTGGACGTTAAGCCTGCGTGACGGCTCGATCTCGTGTTTCGAAGCCTTCCACGGGAGCATGTATCGCGAGCCACTTTGGCCGGCCTGACGTATGGCGTGTAAATACGAATATCGCGCGCGGAACAGTAATGTGGTCCGCAAGGGCCCCGGCACTAGGGAGGGTAGCGCGCACCCCTATCATGTTCCCAAGCCGCAGTGGTCTGCCAAGTGGGATTTTGGTCGTTCTGCCCACCAGCCGGGTAACTCGTAACAGAGTCACCAAAGCGGGAAAATTACGAGTGAAACGCCAGCTTTTGGGATGGTCTTCTTCAACATGAAGCACGCCGCCTCTCAAAAGAGGCGCCCGCGATCTCTTTCCGCACCGCACTTCCCGTTTCCGTTTATTTCTGCTTTCATACATTCCCGTCTAAACTTGAATGGAGGTTCACGTCGAGGGTCGGGAAATGATTCCTGTCGTCGGCTATATGTAATAGCCATTTCTCGGAAAGTGACCGCGATCATGAGTTTATTAACACTTTGGTTGTATAAAGCGGTTTTCAAAATTCGTGTTTAATATTACGAAATAAAATAAAATTTTCTAAATTTACGCGAAGAATTTTAATTATTTATTTTAAATTTTTTTTGCTCTTTTGCTACAGAATTTTTAATTTTAGTCAAACGTACTTGTACACGAGACGTTTGTAAACAATCAGTTAAACGATTCGACTGATCTTAATTTATTTCAGTTTATTATTAATGGAATAATGAAAAACGTGCGAACGGATATAAATTTTCAAAAATGCGAGTTATCTTGCGAGGAAATAACGCATTATACTAGCATACGCCTATTTCTTGAACAAACGACTATCAGCAGCTACGAGAATTCTCAAGGTACGTGACTCGAGTGCAAACAGAAGAAGATGGTACCGGCGCGACAATGCGGTGTTCTTGCACGGACGACGTATTACCTCCTCGAGTATTAATCGGTTCGTGATAGCGCGGCAGTGTCGGTAATATAAGCACGATATTATAAAGGCGGCGGGTCGGCCGATCTTCGAAACGACGACGTTGCGCTCCTCTTGTCGCGGCCTTAATTAAATTCCAGTAAAGAATCGAAAGTAGGGAAAAGTTCGGCCTTCCTCCCCGGTGACGGGGCACGACTTGGGCCACACGGGTTTTAATAACCGTCCCGGATCCGAGCAAGAAGAAGCTGGCAAATGGCCGTACGGCGTTTCGCGGCGGCTCTGGAAGCGGCCGGAACCAGAGAGCAGAGGAGAAGGGTATAGGTACCAACCCGACCGGAGTCAAGCATCGATCCCCCTATTCCTGTCCCATTCGTGCTCTCTCCTCCCACCATTTCCTCACGCAACCACCGACGTATCCCCGTCTCGCCACCTCTTCGTCTGCCCGTTTTTCCGTCCTTTCCGCTTTTACTCGTATGCCACCGCGTTTCGACGTTTCTCTCGAAAAGCTCACACGTGCCTTATGTCTCCCTTACCCTCGCGGAGCTTCTTTCCGCGTGCTTTTCGCCTCTGTCGGCTCTCACGGTAATTCTTTTTCCCTCTTTCTGCCCGCCTATCTATCTATCTCTCCCTCTTCGTTCTTTTCCATCCTACCTATTCGTCTACCGATCTATCCCTGATTTTTCTCTCGTGGTTCACTTTCGCCTTTTTTCGTCTCTCCCCCCCCTTCCCTTCCCCCTTCATCTTCTCCCTCCCATCGTCCTCTGACTTCCTGTGCAAACGTCCCCAAGTCGATCTATGACATTACTGCTTGCTCTCGCGCTACTTCCTCTCCGACTGATTCCACCAAAGCCGGCGCCTTCTACCTCGTCTTTTATTTCCCACTACCTTTACCGCGCGATATCCCCGCCAGTCCCACACCGACACCGCTAACCCCTCTGCAATCTTCACGGCAGACGGTACGATATCTTGCGTAACCACGGCGGCTTATCGCTAAGGGAGAATTTTTTCCCGTCGACCTTGGATCTCGAAAACTTTTTAATCACTCTATCCCGATTATAGACAGAATAGCAAGAATGTTTCTTGACAAGAATTGAAATTTTTTGCTTCAAATGGATTCAAGAAATACAGAATAATGAATAACAATTGCAAGGTATGAACGAATTTATCGTAAATATAGATTTATCGTAATATAATTACGTATTATAATACAATTACGGATACAAAATGACAGATAACAGTTTTGTGGAATGATAATTATTTTGGAATGATATAAGACCACAGAGTTTGATGTTTATAAACAAAACTAACATAATACATAATTTTAGATTATTTATAAGTAATTTTATTTACTTGTTTAAAAATAACGAGCATATACACTATTCCGTTTTACGATCATGCTACTATGTAAAATTAGATGCGTCGCAGATGCGGCAGCATTTTACGCGTTTGCTACGGACGATTGGTCAGACATCTCCGAAACCTGTATATATATATACATATATATATACATATATATATATATATATATATATATATATTTTAGTATCGTGGAAGAGCTGTTCGGTTACATTCGGCGAGCCACTGACATTTTCCACTGCGAACTATCATAGATAACGTATATGCGGTATCCGTATACCAGAAGAGAAGACACGTATGCAGACTTGTACCTAACGGTAACGTTATTCCTATATGCTACGGAAGATACATGCCACATCGCAAGCAAACATGCGCGTGCATACACAGTCGAAAAATACACGAGCGAAATGCGTGCGCGAGTCCTGTAGAAAATAACTACGTGCAGGAGTTTCGAAACGCAATCAATTGGATGAAAAGTCTGAAATCGATAGGATATAGCTAGCTATTAAAATTAATATGCTTTCATCTTCTAACCGTGTACTTCGATATTCATCTTCTCTCTCTCTCTCTCTCTCTCTCTCTCTCTCTCTCTCTCTCTCTCTCTCTATTTATAAAGACAAATAACATCTCTGAAAAATATCTTTTAATATAACTACAGTAAAAATCATTCAAGAGTTCAAGGAAAAAATGTAAATTTTTCGAGAAATAAAAGAAAAATCATATACCTAATAGAAGTAATTATTTTAATGTAATACGCGGGGCACGTAGGGAGTAACTTTATACCTTCAGAGCGTAAATGTACACGCAAAGTACACGTAATACCGTGAGCGCGTTGTATGGATACAATGGTAAGTACGCTTTTCGTAACAATAAGCCCCTATTGGCTGAAAACCCTTACGACGTCTCCTATGAAGACATATCAGCTCCACGAGGGAAAGCGGCTCGGTAATATCGGATTACTCGCGGTCGTCTCTGATGCTTCCACGCTTCTGCTATTGCCGCAACGATAGTAATGGCGGGTGCAGTCTATAGCGTGACACCGTAGGGCGCGTACGTGGCAGCAGGGTAACGTTATTCCCCGACACGAATAGATATGCATTCCATCGACACTGATGCTCAACAACCAGACCGCTATATATTGTACGACAAGCGCACAAGGCATCCAAATGCATCATATGGGGTTCGAAGTATTGTTATAAACATCCTATTAAGGTGAACATCGAATGCACCGCCGACGTGCGGGTAACATGCTAAATTGTTTATTAAACGGGATTTTGCAAAGCTTCGCGATTGTTGTACGTATTGTTACAATTTTCAACGTTTGTAACAAAGTTTTGCAAAGAATGAAGTTTTACAACGTCTCCCCTAATAGTAGATGTTATAGTCAGGCAAAGAGGATTGCAGAGTAAATTGGATTGAAGTTAAAAACTCGCGATCCAAGTAAATTATAGCCATGGGGCGCAAGAGTAATTGTTTCGTGGCGTCCAAGAGAATTAGTAGACCAAATCGAAGTGAGCGGAAGTAAATCAGTGTTCTTCACTTAAAATCCTATTTACTCGCCATTTCAATACGATTTATAAGGTCCTAATAAAGGCGCATAACGCCTGTATTGTGTCCGAAGAAATAGCCGGAATTAATAGAGACGTCGCGAAAGTACCCACTCACCGAGTTACGTACACACAGATTATCCTGGGGGTGACTTATATTTTCATTCCGCAACAAAGCCACGTAATTCGCTTTTTTCAAGTTTCCACGGGACGCGTGGTAATAAATATGCATATACACACGTACATTTTTTTCTATGTATATCTACAACTTTCACTCTTATTGGCTAATCTCTGAAACGATCTGAAAGTGCTGCAAATTGACCGTATAAGAGCGACCGCTCTCGACTGATCGTCGATAGCGGCGGCGCGTGGCGGCGCCTCGAAATAATATACGCCGCTAAAGCAAATCAACTGAAATACAATTGCGCCGTGGAAATGAAACCGCGGAATCTTCGGCCGCGGCGAATTTCGGAAATTCGCGGGCTCGAATTTCTATATTAATAGCTTTAGCACACAGAAACGCGGACGGCCTGTGCACCAAGCGCGAATGCCGATGGTGTGCTGGAGGGCACGATTCACAGAGTCGGGCATACCGCGCAAGCGGCGCGTCGTGTTCGACCTCGGCGGAATACGCATCGATGACCGTATACGAGAGAGCCAGCGGTTTTGTCATTCTAATAGGGAGGGCAATGCATCAATTATAGAAACACAGCGCAGCTCGGCTTGGCATTACACGGCCGCCCGAATAACGGCCGGCCCGATTGCGCGCGATTATGCGAACAATAAATTGGCAGTCGGATGCACCACGCACGAGACATTCCGACGTTTCAACGTGCCCGCGTCGAACGCCTTTCCTTTGTACTGATCGCAATAAGGGTAATAGGGAAAATTCTTGCATCGAGCTAGCGTCGACGCTTAATTCATTCTTCGTAATTCTGTTTAATTTTCATACCTCCACAGTAAGAATATCAATGTGCAACTGAATCATTTTCACGTCTCAAGACATTTGCAATTTTAATATCTTGATTATTAACAAAGTTCAAAAGTCCATTACGGCCTTAAGCAGACCTTTATGTTGTGTTAGTTCTTATCGCAGCGAAATATACGTAATAGGTATCGTGATTTACGTAATTAAATAACTTTTTTTTTCCTGACGTGTATCGAGATGTAAGAAAATTAGCTGCATAGTTTTGAGAACTCATTTCGGCCGTTTGACCATTAAATCGCTCTCGCCGTTCTCAAACGGCGGTAGCGGATACTTCGACGGTGCAGCGGCAAGAATTTCCTCTCTCTCCGACTCTCGTTTTAACTCCGCGCAATACCTCGGACGCACGAAAATTCGATTTCGCCTTCCTATCTGCCGGCCTCTGGCAACGGGAGGCAAATTCTTCGACAGTGTGCAAGGTAAGGCACGATGGAAAGGCTACGGGCACACGGTCCTGTCTCCCTTGTCTGCGAGCGCCGTGCTCCTATTAATCGCATTAGGCGACCGACGGGTCTGCTTGAGTGGTAGATGCCCTTGCCTTCCTTCACAAAGGCATCGCACGCCGGTATCTTGAACCGTGTACCACGATACGGCCAGTGGATGCGCATTCTGGGTATATATCAATCACATACCAAGAACGTTTAGAGTTCCCTCGCTGTCACTCGATTAAATCTTTTAATAATCTTCAGCGCATCAAAAAGAGCGAAGGAGAGAAAAAGAGAAGTGTGTTAGTCGCTCGTTAGAAAAATATTTTTCCCTCTCATCTTATTCACAAAATCTATGAAAGTTCATCAGGAAAATATTTGTTTAATAATCTAGTCTCACTAATATCAATTTTAAATATCAATAATGATAATTTAGTGTTTTCAATCAAAGAAATGTATGTAAATCATGTATTTTCTGCAGGTTGCGTTTCAAAATTATTGATTGTGAAACGCGTCAAGCAAAGTGAAATACGGAGAAAAAGATTTTGAGAATTGTGCACAAGTTAGTCAACTTCTTTCGAACAGAGACTTTTATCGCTTTCTTGTCTTCAAAGATTATCTTCAAAGACTTGAAGACAAATGAAAAAAATGAGATCAATTCTTTAAATCTTTTGAAGATTTTTAACAGGAAAAAAACATTAATGCTCATAATTGACAGAAAAAAATATTGTCGACTGTGATGAAAAAAGTCTCTAATTAATTTTTTTAATTAATAACTTAAGTAACTTAACGTGCTATCGCAACGCTTGCCTCTAATGTAGAACATGTCTTCTTTGAAAATTCTGAAGTATACTTATCTAAGAGAAATGTGCTTTCAAAATATTCAACTAAATGAAGGCGTCAATTTATGTGTAAATGTATATACGAATGTATATACGAATACGAGAATTTTTCTTTTCACGCTTAAAAAACACATTTTAAATTTCGCAAATATGTTTCTTTAAAACTCTAATTGATCTAATACGTAATGTTGTAATATTACGTATATATCTTTAGAAGTTTTTATAATTATTTTATAATCTTTTTTTATCACGTCGTATTTATGTAAAAATTATGAAAATCACGTTTTCACTTTTACTCATTTAAAGAGCAAAAAATACCGTTTGTGGAAGCACAATTGCGTGATACTATTTTAGTATTACTTTATGGCGCAACTAGAAGCGAAAAACAAAATCTAAAAACTTGCTTTTACGAATGTACGCTCGCGTGCGCATTAATTTTATAGCTTTAATGAAAAAACGTGAGCGCGCGGCGCGTGTACATCGTGTTAATATTAACTGGAGCGTTGATATCCGATGCGTCGTAAATCGGGGTCAACCGTCTATCTCCCTCCGTTGTTTTCACTATCCCTTTCGCATAATTCCACCAAAAGTATACGCTGCGCAGTGTCTTTGAAGTACGACGGAGCACGATGAGGAGAAGCGCGACCCGCGCGTGCGGCATAATTTGAGCGAGGCAACGAACCCTCTCCGCAACACCCACATCCACCCCGTTGTGTCGACGTCTCTCGTGCCACAACCTTCCTCGTCTTTTCGTCGACTTACCCCGCCGTACCGGGTTCTCCTCGTTCGCATAACTGCGGAAGAGAGACGCCGTCATTTCTATAGACATTCATTATTCACTACTCGCTCAACGTGCTTCTCTCGTATACCCTTTCTCTTTCCTCATCATCTTTCTTTCCCTCTCTTTCTTCCCTTCTCCAATACCGGGACCCGATATGTATACCTATTTCTCTTTCAGTTCCACTAGTTTCTCTCTATTTCCCACCGTCGAGGCTGCCGCATCCGTTAAAATCGGCAACGGCGATAATCCGCCGAGCTTTTAAACGAGCATCGTTCACCGTTCTACAAGCGATGGACTTTGTCGAAGGATTTCTGATCGACGAAAGAGCCAACGGGGAAGAAGGGAAGAGAACAAGAGCGTCGGCGAGCCTGGTGAGAGGCGGAATATTTCATGAGAACGGAAGAACGACGGTAAACGTTCGCGCGCGGTAATCCATCGGGGCAGTAATGTTTTGCACAATTCATACGGACCACGCTAAACGCTTTTTGATGACTCGATTTAATTACAATACGCTTCGATTTTCGGGCATGTGCGAGCAGGTGCACATTCGTAGAATCGATTAAATTGCACCGTTCCATTCGTTACGGTATTATTTCCATACAGCGTTATTTCCGTGCAGCTGCCTTGTTTAAAAATGTATGAGATATAATGTTATGAGATATACTTGACTAATATTTAATGGCATCTACATTCATTGTGGCTTTCATATATCGTGGCTTTCATATACCTTTTGTTTTTCGCGATTTGGTGATAAGCAGTTTACGGTATCGCGGTTAATTGCTTTGGCATTATGATATAGGAGAAGCTTATAGATAAGTCGTGTAAATTCTCGTTCAGTTGCGATTGCAGTGCTGAATAACACATGACGGCTTCGCAATCCAAACTGATCGGTAAACATCGACGGAATTAATTTTCGACTATTGAAGATAATATACGGTTATGGAATGTAAGCTCTGTTACAGAAATCTAGAGCGATGTATCGAATTAAAAATATCGAGTATTTATACGTAACGCTGAAGCGCTTCAAATACAGGCGCGCTCTGGTACAATCAATTGATTAACCGCTATTACTATATTATACATACGTGTACTGCAATCTCGACGTGTCGATATATTCCGCTGTAACGTAGCGGCCACGTTGAGTACACATCAAATATCGTAATATCATATCCGTCGAAAACAGATGGTCGCGAAAAATACTGTTTGTACCTGTAATATTGGTAATGATGCGAACCTCGACAATATTTACACGGGTCGTGCGCTGAAATATAAATAAACGTATCGCAAAAGTACGTAAAAAGTTAAACATTCAACGATGTTACTAACGATTAAAAAAATATTTTGTAAGCTTCCAATATTTATCAGGCTGAAACTGTGTCCAGTAGTATATTTATGCCGTCTGTATATTTTTCGAGTATCGTTTTGGCCGCTTGCAAAAACGCTTTACGTTTTTTTCCATAAAACTCGATCGCGGCCCGAGGAAAAAATGTTCGTGCGCGAATTCGAGATCGTTACGGTACGTCAAAGTTCGATTCTCCGAATGAGAAACTTTCACGAGGTCGTTCGCTCTGCCTTATCTTTGCTTTTTGATGCTTCTTATGAGTATCTCGTTATATTTTCAAATCATAAAACGAGATTGATAGAAGCTATACTAGTTGAAACTAAATTATTCACATACAAGAAACTCGTTTTACAAAAACACGAGATTTTTAAAAACAACATCAACAGAGAGGAATTTTCTTTTAGTTCCTTTTTTAAAATGAGAAAGAATTTATATCGCCTGACTTGATACATATTTTTACGTTAGTAATTTTTTTGATAACACTACACTGATATATCAATAATACACACACATGTATGTGTATGTATAAAGTACAATTTTCTATTTGTAAATCGGAATATCCAGAGAAAGAGAGAAAAAATAATTTAATTTATAAAATCATTTTGAAAAGACAGAAGTAAAGAATAACAAACAAAATTTTAAAAATATTGTAGTTGAAATTAATAATTTATTCACTTTTATGCCGAAAGGATATATTATAAAAAACGTTGATGTATAATAAACTTATTATAATTCAGTTTTGTTTAAGAACGAAATAAAAAATTTTAAAGCCACATTTTCAATATATTTTCCTATTTTATATCACAAGCATAATACATATACAACAAAATTTTTAAATGGGAAAAAATATAAAATTTAATTATTTTCTTTGTATAATAATTAGCTTTAAAAAAATGTTATTTGTTTCTACCTTTATGAAGAAGCAACAACAATAATAAAGTTTGAAATATTTAAAAAAAGTTGAGTTATATTTTGTTTTACAGAACGCGCTTTTATGCCATAACGATATTGTTACGGAAACAACGTAAACAACATGTGAAATAGGAAACGTTCTTTTGACTACTACATCATACAATATCGATAGAATTTTGCTCCCAGTTTTATTATTTTTCAGGTTTTACTAATGTACCGCATGTACCTGGCATCAGCCATCGCGCGTAGAAAAATATTATCTCAAACATTAAAATATCGCACAATGGAGCGCGAATTCGAGCGCCGTAATTAAGTGCGTTACGATCGAAATAATGGCGCTGCGAGGCTAGCAATCGCGATGTCATGCATTACGAAGCTATTTATTTTGCCGCATTTTTTTATTGGATGCAATCGACGTGATGGTGCCCCGGAGGAGGAGCCGATATTATTACTGGAGCATGCTGCGCGAGTATTTAGAATACATAAGCGAACGGTATGTTTGCACACGGTGGCTATGTATATCCCGAGTTCAGTAACCCTTCTGCCGACGGCAGACGTGCTCGACGAGGTTGAGCCCGGCGAGCTCTCGACTCCGGCGCGTCTCTCGCGAAATGTCTATAGCTGTAAGTTCGGTACATCCACTTGGGACTCCCAGACCACCGCCGTGTATACAACGATAACGATGTACAACACACAAACAAACGCTCACCAATCGGAATCTTCTCGGGGGACGCCGCGGGCACCAGGACCAAGAGGACGGTTAAGGCCATGGTCATCATCGTGGCAGTAGATGTTAGTCTGCTGGTTCTACCGGCACCAGTGTTTTTCGCGTTTATTATCTCGGCTTTCCCGGAAACGGTCAACCCGGCGGCGGCAACGAGAGGAACCGCGGTGGCGCGACGCCGCCGTCGCGACGAGGGTGGTCCACCCGTTTCGTGAACAACCGGGAGCATCTTCCGAGCTCCGTGGTCTGACACAAACTACCGTACACCACTCGGCGTGAACTCGGTCTCTCCTGAACCGCCCCAGCATCCCTCTCGTTCTCTCACCCCCTAACTACTCCACTCCCACTCCTGTGCTCTCGCTCGTCTCTCTCGCTCTCTGGTTCGTGGACCCCTTAACCAGCAGCCACCCTCCCGCCAGCCGTGTTTCTCGCCCTCCTCCGACGCGTTGCAGCGCTCTCGCTCTCGATCCATCCCCGGTCCCGTACCCTTCGTCGCGACTTCCGCCACCACCAACGCAAGCATCCTCCATCCTCTCTCTACAGGGCATCCCCCGTCTCCCTCCCACCTACCGTTCTATGCCCTATCCTCTCTCCCTCTGTCGCGCCCTCGTGCTTCACCACGGTAGTTCGGGGTGGAAGCGTACGTTTAACGCGCATGTTACGATAGTCGCGGCGCGCGTGTTCGTCTCGGAAATATTCCACGCACCTGCTGACTGGCGCCACGCCGCCGCTACCGATATCGCCACTGATACCAATACGCACGGGATAACTGTTTGTAGGCCGATATTAAAGCTCAAGTAAATTTTTACAAACTCATTAGCGACCTATTCGACTCGATTCGACTGGTTAAGTTGGCTAGCGCAGCATCACAACAATCCGCATATATAAAAGTCATATTATATGTATACAATCATGTAGATGAAATAAGTTTATATATGTATATATAATATATAATGTCTATTATATAATCCTTCCCAATTGAAAAAGTTTAGCAGAAATGAAAGAAGTAAAATCAAATTATTAAATGCAAATGTATTAAAACGCAAGACTTAATTCGCAAACTTAATTTAATTCTTTTAGAATGTAATGCATTTCCTCGGAATCTTATTTATATGTAGAGTTCTTGACAAAAAAAAGTAAAAAATGATAATATCTTTGTCAAATTGTAATGAAATATTTTTCTTGTACAAACCACAATTAACTATTATTTTTTTATCAAACTTACTTTATATTTAAAATATCTCTTATAATTTTTACTAATGTGTCCCAATCCATTCATAATAAAATAATGAATCCATAAAACCAGAAATAAGAGAAAAAAAATTTTTCACTTTCGTTCTGACATTTTCCATTTATTCATTTAATATAATTTTTATAAATCCATTATCTTATAAGTTAAAACAAATGATGATTCGACTTACGGGTATGATACGCAGCAACGGAGTTATAAAACGAACACCAACCTGAAAAAATACAAATATATATTTAAATTACACCAGCGCCCAAATAATTAATATTTCAAAAATTAATTTTTATGTAAATTAAATATTTTATCCATTTTTTAAATAGAATATTTAATATTTAATAAAAAATAATTATACCGATTAAAAAAGATTATTTCTGTAAAACTCTTTTTAAAATTGCATAAATAATATAGTCTGATTATTACATAAAAAATGTAAATTGTTATAAAAAAAATCTTAATCATGTCGAATATAGTATTAATAAATGTAAGTTGTATATTAAATGTATGTATATACATATACACACACTAACATAACTTAAAGTCGATTTAGAACAAGTAACCGGACGCAACAAACACGAATGAACAATTCGCTTGAATGAATGCGAACGGTATCACCGCACTAGCACTGCTATTCGAATTAATTGAAGCGAGTTGTTTATTCGTGTTTGTTCGCGCTTGCTCGCTTAATCCGGAACTGGTTTAAGACACACGCACACGTACAAATTTCTATAACACAATGAATAATATTATACGTATATGTATTGGCGCTCGGAATACGTAATGCGACTATCGCGGGAACTGGTTAATTAATTACGCAAGTAACAAGGATAATGAATTATAAAGTTGCTCACCCACAGTTGCTCCGCCGATGCCCGATGCCGCCCCAGTCCACCCGCCTCCTCCTTCTCCTCGTGTCCTCCGGTTGTTTCTTAATGTCACTCACTCACGAGACCTCGATCGCGAATTACGGATCACGCGCGCACTGATTGTATTAAAGTACGATCGCGCGACGCTTTACACGGCACCTCCGAAATTAACTGAGCCCGCTCGCGAAAACATCATGGTTATGTTGATCGCTCGTGCGATCAAAAGTATACAACATACGACTCGCACGAAACTTTGCACGGCACCCGACGTTAATCGCACGTATTACGTATGCTACGCATGCTACGTACATTACATTTCGATAGAGGAAGGACGCGGAAAAAATACGAGCAGACGCGACGTTTGATATTCGCGACCATTCGCGACGTCGCGCAAAGCGAAGCGGTGAACGTGCTGAACATAGTGGAATTCATAAAACGCGCGGTCAACTTCAGGCGGTACTCGCTGCGCTAGTGCTCCTTGTTACACCTTTGTGCACCTCCTGCACTTTCAATGATAACGCGCATATTTTGCGGCGATTACTGTTTCATGTTATGTACAACGTAAATAAGTAAATGAACATACGAGTTAAAATGGAAAACAGATGCCTGCAAAATACAATATTCAAATATCGAAGAAACGGTTACTTTAATACCGACTTATAGCGTATTTCGAAACATGTGTCTCGAAATATATATATATATATATATATATATATATATATATATATATATGCAATTTAATGAAACTCTGACATGCGAATGCCGAATTTCTGTTAAGCGGTTGATAAATATTGAAATACGGCATTAATTATGTTTGTATTTACCGATTAAACGCATCACGACGCTCGATTTGAAGTCAATCCGTTCCGTTGTCGCGATTTCGTTAATAACCTAAAAACCTTAATATACCTATATATATAATGATTGCGTTCGATAATTCCATTCTGATACCCGCGAAGTGTCACGCGAGTCAATTCAATTAAGATCCATCGAATAGTTTATAAATATACAATCAGAATTCAATAATGCACGCGCGCGGTGGTACATCGCAAAAATGAACGCGAAATACACGTAACATTAATAATCAATCGATATGTATATCACAGCGTTCGATTACGTAATTACTCCGTGCAGCGAATCGTGTTTTATGTCCGCGCGCGTTATCCGATCTCTAATCATTTACGGAGAGTGATCGCATTCGTTCTTAATCGCCCGTCGCGATCGCGTTTCGAAAAGTAATAGCAAGACGTGACACAAACACAAGCGACGAGCGGCACTACCTGTTCACTCGAGCGCTACCGTGCGAATGATAATATAACGACTCAGAGCGTACAGTCGTGGACACATCGGTTGCGACACTTTTTTTTTATAGGTTTCTAATATATATTTCATAGATAACTAATATTTTGCAAATGCGAACCACGATGTATTATCTTTATAGTCTAGAGACAGTATAACACCAATCGTGGTCCGCACTTGCAAAATATTAGTGCGTTTTGAAACCTATAAAAAAGAAACTGTCGCAACCGATGTGTCCGTGACTGTACACGTGGCAACGCTCGATTGTGTATGTATGTAGTATACATACACAGCGGTACGTCGGACTTACAATTAGCCGCAAAATACGGCACGCGCGCCGGGTGAGTTGTAAGTCGATTAATATTTTAGCATTAACGACGACGAGCTAATTAAGTATTATAAAATAAATTTATGTTAAATAAATGTCATTCGATCCTTACATTAATTTTTTCAGTTCGTTTTTACACTATCGTGACGTTTTGAAACTATGAAATCAACAATTTCTCTTGAATATCGCGAAAAATTATGCGAGTCAATTTAATGATGAATTAAGGCTTAATAAATCGTCTATAATTCATTTAAATTCGTTTACCACGCGTGTAATACACTTTGAATTCGTAAATATGAAAAATGTGTATTAAAAATCAAAGTATCGCTTTCCCTATATACTACAGATATCGAGTTATTCGAATTAACTTCACGCTCTTAATTCGAATTGTACCCGAGTCGGCAAGAAATTTAATGCAAAAAAAATTGAATACAAACGTTGTTAAAAGAATAATTATCGCAAGTTTTAAAGCCTTATATTCATGATATTAGAAATCGGTCTAAGTTCTCGGACCAAGAACTGTGTAGCCAATCAACTTACAACTTTTACGGAAAAGCAACAATTTTATTGGCTATATATAGTTCTCGATTCGAAAACTTGGACCGATTTCTAGTATTGTGGACACAAGGCTTAATGAAATTAAAGAACAATTTCTTTAACTGCGAACAATTTATTTTTCTCTATAATTTTGATTTCTGTTTCAAAGAAACGAAACATGTATGAAGTACTCGTTTCGATAAATAATCACTGTCTCAATACGAAACGTTAATTGTGGAAATTAATTACGCAAATCAATAATAGCTAATATAATCGCGGTCGCATTTCGAGAAGGAGTAACGAGATGACACACACAGAACGGCACTATCTATTTGCAAGTATTATATTGCAAATGATATTATGCGTGAAACATACGTGAACATACGTTTGCTACTTCTTTATATTTTAATTAAATTTTATTAAATTTATTATGTGCTATTATCATTTCTGCTTTGCGGCAAATGGCGTCGTTTAAAATGACTTCAAATAAATTAAATTTGCTCAATTATACACATATAAAAATCAACTAGACGTTCTTAAGAAGATGGAAAGTCGATAATTGATATTATCAAAGCATGCGATACTTAATTATGTATATAAATTAAATATAAAACGATGATGCAAAGAAAAAAAAAACAAATTTATATTGTATATTTTATTTATGTGAACAAATGTATTTCAGATATGGATTTGTTAGACTTCCCGAATGATACAAATTCTTTCAATCTGAAATTGTTTCTCGACAAAATCGGATTTCGTACAAAACAAAACTTTAAATATTTATATACTTTACATTTATACTTTTATACATTTTTTTGGTTTTACAATATAGAATTTAAAAAAATTGACTTGTGAACGTTGCTGTATAAACAACTCCGAAATCGTGTTTATATTTATATTCACGTGATGTTATTTCATTCATTTTAGAGAAATAGATTTTTGCCAAGTTATTACATAGAGAATTTTACTTTAACAAATACGTGTTCCAAATAAACAATTTTTGGGTATACATTCTAAGTTTTGGTACGTGCGCATATATACTCACTCGCGTATTATACGAAACGTAAAATCATATGCATCTCTCAAAAAGTTTTACAGCTTTTATATGATGTACGTACGTAAAATGTAACAAAAGAACGGCTCAATGTCGCCTTAGTCCTGATGGAAAGAGTATTCGATATTACATGCACGTGTAACATACATACACATACATGTACGCGCACATACACACACATTCTCTTTGCCAAGAAATTCATAAGAATAAGGTATAACTTAGCGGAAAGCGCGCAGCGTCGCAAACAGTCTCGTCTAATATATGCGCGACGCGTCTTCGCTCGTTGCTCGGATAACTTTCTTCGTTGAGGTTTTAAGCGGTCGGACGGTCAACTTTATACGTCCGCGCCGGCGAATTATGGAAATCCTTCCTGAAAAAGTTCAAAGTGCGGCGAGACCACGCTAACGTGTCAAAAGGTGCAAGTCGTTGTTAAAGTTCGTCAAAAGTTCTCACAAATAGCATTAATGTTTGTCCCGACGCTATCACGTTATCATTTTAGAACGCGATTACATATTTGCGATGTAATAGCGAAGATCAGCGCTGAAAGTGCTTAATATAAATGACGTAGTTATAATCCGCTTGTGTGCTAGCCAACAGCCATAAATCAGTAATTTACTTCAGGGACTCCAATCGCGGTTAAATTTTTCTATTGAATATCAGATGCGTTTCCAAAATTATCAACAAAATTATTGTCTCACTTTAAAATTAACTTTTCATTAAAAAAAAAGTTTTAAAGTAATATCTCTTTCTCTCTCGTTTCACTGCAAGAATAATTGTTTGAATATTAAGAATTATTGTCGAATATTATCGCGCAAATATAGTGCCGTAAACGCTTCAAACTTATGACGCGAGACAATTAATAGAAGAACGGGCTGTGTGTTTATAAGGGCACAAGAGGTATTCCTGCAACGCGACTTGATTTACTCGCGGCAGGGATAATTTGCCGCTTGCATAAGTGTCTGCAGTAAATCTCGCGGATTCATGTTCAAGTCGAAGGTTTCTCTCGCGCTCTTCGACGCGCGAAAGTCGTTCGAGTACGAAATAGGGCAAACCGCGTGCGTGTGCTGTGTTGCTCGCAAAATGCGACGTCGTAGTACCGGAGACGCTAAAACACGTCCGAGAACTATGGGCCCTAGACGCGTAAAGTGTGTCCCGCGTGCGAACAAACGATCGTAAAATAACAATCGCTTTGGATCATTGACCGATGATTGCAGGAGAACTGATTTGAAATTCTCTACGCAAACGCTGTCGATGCGTCGCGTAAAATTTGCGCGTGTGCTTCACGAGCTTGCAACTATATTTCGTTTAGTCACCGACGAGATACTATTAAAGATCGGTACCTTTTTATGAGAGTCATGGCTGTTAAAATTTTACTTATTAGCCAGTAATATAATATTAATTTTATAATATATTATTAGATTACTGTTTTTTAAACGTGCACATATATTACAACTTGTTAATAGTCAATTCTATTTAAAATTGCATTTTTATATAGTTATTATCCATGTTTGATTATCCATAAAGATGATAACAGTAGAAGAAAAAATTATAATTTTGTGGTAATATATTTATGCAGATGTCACAGCATTATATAAGTATACATATTTATTTATGAAACATTTGTATAATAAAAAAATCATTATTTTAATAATGTATTATTTAAATACATTTATGTTAGCCATCATAAATGTCAATAGTTGATAATATCGATACTCTTCGATTCTTCTTCCAGGCTCGCTTTGATTGATATAATTACGAAAATTTGTTCAAAATTGACGGTTTTTAATAGTATCTTGTTGATAGTTTAGTGCTTCTAAAAAAAGATTGCTAATTAAAAATTAATACTCATTTAATTAATTTCTAGCTCATTAGTTTTTCATTAATCATTAATTAATAAGGAAATTTTGTGTTTCATATATAGTAAGATGAAAGAGAATTAATCTTTTAACTGCAAAAATATAATATAGGGTAACTGTCCCTATTAATGTGCTCTGAACTTATTAGTGTGCTTTTATATTTAAATAAGTCATAAAAGTAAACTGGTACAAATATATAGACTAAAGTATTTTTTTATTAAGTTAAAGTATA
>NW_012027062.1:2999362-3022359 GCF_000956235.1 Wasmannia auropunctata
CTTTATAGAAAAAAAATACTTTGTCTATTTATTTGTACCAGTTTATTTTTATGACTTATTTAAATATAAAAGCACACTAATAGATACAGGGCACACTAATATAGGGACAGTTACCCTATCTCTGAAAAAATAGCCTTTTATTTGTGAAATATGTACGTTCGATTTTCAATGAAAAAATCGTTTGCAATGTTCCCCTAAGGCGAACGGTTTTCAATTGAAAACTGTGCATTGCAGTTAAAGGATTAAAATTAATAGCTATATATAGACAGACAAAAAATGCGAAAATATAACATTCTGTATATTAGACTGCATATGATTTGTTTCTCTGTATGTATACGTTCGCGCATGTTCTATTGTTTCGATTGTATGAAGCAGTAAATATCATTTAATAAACAATAATGCCTGCGATCCGTTCTCAGAGAGTAGTAAAAATCGTGTATACGCAACGTATTTGTTTTATGCAGTCGAGTTATACGATCCATGGACGCGCAGCTTCAAATGTGGCCATGCTTGCGCAGTAGCTCGCAATTCGAGATCGATCGATCGACTGGCTGAAGTCGAGATACTCGAGATCTGGTCAGATCTGGCACGGCGCTTGGTGAGAGGTTAGGGTTAGATTTTGTTATAAAATAGGAGGCATACGAGCGTATGTCAAACGCGATACGTTGAATAACGAAATAAAGAAATCCGTAGCGTGGATACGATTGAAATTTATAATAAAATGGATCCGGCTCTACTCAGAGAGCGAGAGCTCTTTAAAAAACGTGCTCTGACCACACCAATGTGAGTAATTACAATACTTTCTTACCTGTCTGTTATTTCTTATCTTACCAAAATATGTAGCACATGAATTTAAAAAATTTTAAGAAGGATTAACATTCTTACAGCATTTACGTAGCATTTACGTAGGCATTTAGTTTTGTGTAGACAGTTTTGTTTTATTTATTAAATCTTGTACCTATCAAATCTGAGCACCTAACCTATAAATTAATATATTGTAATATAATCTATAGGGTGCTTTCCATTTAGCGACACAAGTTGACACAAACGTAATTCTGTCTTTTATCAACATCCACCAGTAACAACAAAGATAAAATGGCGCTTGTATCAATTTGTGTTGTTAAATCGAAAATACCCACAGTAGTCTGTATAGTCCATATAATCTATTTCAATTTTAGAATTGTATTCATAATGTTTATCACAATATTTGGATTATTCATGCGAGAATATATTTCTGATAATGTTACAGAATTGACAAAAAGAAGCAGGAGAAGGAAGCTACGAAAGATGAACCACCAAAGAAGAAACCTAAAATATCGTCGGTATCCACAGGACCGAAATTGGACATGGTCAACTATAAGACCATGACTGGTAGTACGCAATATAAATTTGGCGTGTTAGCAAAGATAGTAAAACACATGAAGGCAAGGCATCAAGAAGGAGACGACCATCCGTTGACATTAGAAGAAATTTTGGACGAAACAAATCAATTAGACGTCGGATCAAAGGTACTGTTTTCTAGTATATTTCTATTTCATATTTCTATTTCTTATCGAAGAAAGCTATTCATTTCTTCTATCTATCAGGTCAAGCAATGGCTACAGACTGAAGCTTTAGTACAAAATCCTAAAATTGAAGCAACCGAGGGTAGATTTGTCTTTAAACCTATGTATAAAATTAAAGATAAAAAGTCTTTATTGAGACTTTTAAAACAACACGATTTGAAAGGTCTCGGTGGTATTTTATTGGAAGATATACAGGAGAGTTTGCCGCATTGTGATAAACATTTGAAAGTAAGTCTATAATATGTAGAAATTTATTTCTGGTTGCAATATTTGAAAAATGCTGATATTTATTATAAATTTCAGAATTTACAAAATGAGATATTGTATATTACACGACCGCTTGATAAGAAGAAGATTATCTTTTATAATGATAAAACAGCTCAGTTTCCCATTGATGAGGAATTTCAAAAGTTATGGCGAGCTGTTGCAGTAGATGCTATGGACGATCAAAAAATAGACGAATATCTTGAGAAACAAGGTATTAGGTCAATGCAGGATCATGGGCTTAAGAAGCCAGCACCAATCAAACGAAAGAAACCCGTTAATAGGAGGAAACAATTTAAGAAACCAAGAGATAATGAACATCTGGCAGATGTTTTAGAAACATACGATGATTAAGTAAGAATTTCATGATCAACCTGTCGTACTAAGTAAACTTTTTACATTAAAAAATTATAGAATAATTGAATGTAAATAAGATATATGGAAATATTATTAAATTTATTTTGTAAATAATTATTGTTCTAAGTAAAAGTAAATTATGAATGTAAAAAGCATTCTTGGATACTTTCATTTTCTTTGCGCGCGCGAATTACTACTACGCAACTTCCTTTGCACCATAACTAAAGTAAATTATTTGTTTAACAATTGTAGCTATAATTTATTTTAGGCATATAATAAATAAGTAAAACATTTATTGTCGTTTCACATTGTAAGTACAAAATAAATATAGAATTGTGTGAGTTGCAACACTTACATGAACACTTATATAAACTATACATGTTGTACACACACTCGCAATCAGCCTTTTTAGGTCTAAGAAACTGCTTAATTTCGTGGAACAGTAGAAAAATTACAAAATATATTACTATTTTTTTGTGGTATAAGGAAAATACAAAACTATATTAAAAACAATTCATCTTTCTATATTACATTTTTCCTTCAACTAAACTTTCTAATACATTTTGAAGTCATAAGTTATGATTTAAGTAGTTCTTATATCACGAAGATATATTATAAAAATTTTTATATCTATTTGTGTGATATGTAAATCTTATTACATTCTATAAATTAAAAACTGACATTTTCTTTGGCATTTGTTGCTTCGCCTTACTCTCATTGTATAAATAAACAATCGTATTTCTTTGAATGTCCTATTTTTTTTCTTACATTTCAATTTTTTATTCTGAAAGATTCCTTTCTTCTTGTATTGTAATAAGCATTTACTTCGAATAGCAATATTAATCCTTCGGTAAAGCAGAGTCGCTCTTTCCTCGTGAATAAGCACGGGTCGCTTTACCGCCGAGCATTCTGTCCAGCAATGATTGTTTGTTTCTTCTTCTAGCTGCGAGAACCTCTCTGCATAATTCGTGGAAAGATTCCGCAACCTGAGCAACCTATACAAGTTGTTTAACTATTTAAAAAAGCTATTCATACATATAATAGAATCTAAATATCTAAAATCTCCGTGAATAAACTAATAAATTACTACAAATTTTTGCAATTCTACCTGTTCAGCTGCAGTTATTTCGCTAAACCAGCATTCGAAATCCTTCGCTAATATCTCTCCCTCCTCAGCACTGACTTGTCGCAAATGAACCATATCAGCTTTGTTTCCAACAAGGGCAAGGGGCATCGCAGCTTCGGGATCGGCTACTGCGAGAGCTTCTTTTGCCTTTCTGACAAAATTAAAAGAGTTTCTGTCTGTTATCGAATAGACCAACAGCAAACCGTCCGCCCATTGTAAAGTTTCCATAGATGGTAGCTCATCTTCACTCTAAAATGTTAAAATATTACATGTGCGAGAGAAACTATTTGTAGATTAATATATAATTTGTGAGATTTTATAAAATACAAAAATTACCTTCGGACATGTGTCTAAAATCTCAAAAAGAATTGGCTCTCCATCTACTAGCACCTCATGCTTGTATCTAGTTTCTAGAAATTAAAATAAGACTCGCTCTTAATATATACCTACATATATAATAAATATTATTTATAGCACTAATATAAAATTTTGCGTTAAAATAAGATCACGATTTCATTACTTGCGACACCTTATAACAACGTAATCCTTTAAAAAATTTCAATTTCTTTTTTCTTAGATTCTCTTTAAAAAGTTATATTTATAAGTGTTCATATAGAATCAATTTGATACAATTTTTCCTTAATTTACAATCAATATCGCTTGTGTAATTGTCAATTGTCGATTTATTAGAAATTCCACGCGAGTACGATTGTCATTCAAACACAAAATGAAAACTAATCTAAATGCAAAAATAGAAGGGTAATATATAAAATATTTTTATATTATTTTTTTACTTCTCGTTTTGTTCATTAATTTATCAAATTGATCAATTGATAAAATATCATTTTCCCTCTTTATAATGCATTTTGAGAGATGTTTTTAAAAGTCTCCGAATAAGACACGATAATTGTTGGCAGAGTTGTCCATGATGGTTCAAAGAAAACTAATTGAAAATGAATTATTTGCATTTACCATGATATAAATATATGATTTCTATGTATTTTTCTATCTTTTCTTATATCGCAAAGAAAGAAATCTCTGCGTTCTGAATGAGTGAAAATAATCCAACACTATATATTGTCTGTAATTTTTTACCACGCAAATATTTAAGGTGTAACAGAACGTTCAGAAACAGAAATTTCATATCTCATTAAGCAATTTCTCGAATTGGATTTACTTTGAAACGCTAACACACGGCACGTGCTTTTCTCCTGTCTACGACCCCGCGTCTGTATTTGTGCAAAACGAAAAGTTTTGTTCGAGTATCAACCTCGCATTAGTACCCGTCCTGTCTAGTGTCAAATTCGTCTTCGATAAATTTAGAACGGACTGAGGTATGCAGAGGGAGAATATACGCAGCCTTAGAAGCGGATTACAGTTGCTGGCAATTTTTCAAACTGACGCGTTATTCTATTATATACTTTACCGCACACGCGCGCGTAGTTTATTATACGCCAGTTTTGTAAGGTACACGAATTAACAAAAAAATCAGCGGCAAATATCAGCGTTACATTACAATCTATCTTTGTAATCACTTTTCTACTGAGAAAACTCAACTAAAATTACTCTTACAAGATGCGACACAATTTAACAGATAAACATCGAGAATTAATTTATTCGTATAGTTATGTTATTTTTATGATGTTATTAACGAGTCTGTGTAAAACGAAGCGCAAAACGAAGCGCACTGACTTATTCATTGAATCGATTTTTGCAACATTAGGAACATACATTCATTTTAATACTCTAAATATTTTGTAACAATAATGAATTGATTGATATACATTATATACAACGTTTGTTTGCAGCGCAGGTCCAACGTGCTGCAGTGTACGTTTGCACAAAGTCGGACACTGTCGCCACGTGAAGAATTGTACTCGTATTATTATTTGCGCGACGAATGAACAGTGCGAGTCACTCCGTATATCGTCCCGTTATTTCATCCCAAAATACGATTGATTATTTCTTACGATTGATTAACTATTATTGGTCCGCGTAATTAATTTTCGCGATTAACTTTTCGTAAACGTATAAGATCGAATATTTGACGCGCGTTTCCCAACGTTTGTTCCTTTGCAATTAAAATTATAGACAGAATTAGTTTAGATTATTTTAAATTGTAAGATTGTGTCATTTATTTGTGGATTATTTTCTTAGCAATTTTTGCATTCGAATATCTTTCGCATTTATGTTTTACATTTTTCATCGAGTCAGATATAAATATACCAGTCAGATACACCTGAATTAAAAGCGCGGAATAAAATCAATACGTTGAATCGAATAACTCACTAATAGAAAGCTGATAAATCGATTTATTATTAACAATATATTTCACATTTATCAGTTCAAACTATATTGCATGTTTCGATATTAAATTTTGATTTTACATTTTCAGACGATGAATCTTAATTAGTCGTCAAACTGATTTGCGTAGCTTTCCGCGAATATCGAAGAAAAGTCGGTATAATTTTCATACAGTTTCAAGAATGAGGAAAACATCGCGATAATAAATGGAATTGAAAATGTAAGGAGCAACATATACGACATACATTTATTTTGTAAATACTTTAAATATTTCGTAACGACGGACGAGCTAACCGACATACAATGCCTGGCGCGTGTCGCACTTTTGCGGCGTAAATCCAACGTGTGTGCCGCTGTGTATTATACATATCCAACACAATGTCGCGCACGGGCGCTGCGACCCCCGCGACCCCTGCGACCCACGTACGCCGTGCCGGTCATTGTGTTGCCATTCGCACGGCAGCGCTCGAGCGAACGGTAGTGCCGCGAGTAGCTTGTTTTGATTACTTCTCGACAATTAAGCGACAAGCATTAAGAAAAAATCATTCTTTGTAAATGATTAGAGATAGGATATAATACATTAAATACATGACTCACCGCATAGAATAATTACGTAATTGAACTCTGTGATGTACCGATTAATTATTAATATTATATACGCGTATTTCGCATTTACATATTTTGAATATATTTCGAATTTTGATTATGTATAAACTATTCGTCACTATTGTATAGACTACAATATGCGATGGGTCATAAATTAAATTGATATTAAATTGACTCGCATATATATAGTATTTTGCGGTATCGAGATAAAGTTGTCGATGCAATCTTCGAGGTTTTCAGTCATTAACAAAACGCCGACAATGGAACGGACTTCAAATCGAGCAGCGCCGCAATACGTTTAATCATTCAGTAACTACAAACATAATTAATGTGTCGTACTTTAATATTTATCAACCGCTTAACAGAAATTCGGTACTTGCATGTCGGAGCTCTATTAAATTGCGTATTACGAGACATGTAGTATATATAAATGTTTGATGGAAATCCACGACGTGCTAACAGTCGATAATACTTTTCGCAGATATCAATTTCGCAGACAGTTGTTTTTAACTTTAATTTTGACTTCAACTTTTTATGTACGTTGATTTACTTATGTTATAATATGAGGCAATAATCAGCGGTAAGTGCGCAAGTATTTATTATTTACATTTTACAACACTAGAGGTGCACGAAAGAGTGCAACAAGCATACCGCAGTACGCTGCAGTGTTGTCGCAGCGGAGAGCCCCGTGAAGTTGTCCGAGCGTTTTTTTTACGAATTAGTTCCGCCATTTTAGGCTTGTCCACTTGTTTACTTTGCGCGACATCGCGGATATCAAGCGTATCATAGCATCCACTCTCGTGGTTCACGTTAGTGTTTACATGTTATTCCTCGAAACGTAACAGTACGCCTCGTGCGTAAATCGTAATACGTGCGTCCCGATGAACGGGAGTGCTGTGCAAAGTTTCGTGCGAGTATCGTATTTTGATAAACATCACGTGATTCTAACCATGTTTTCGCGAGCGAGTTCAGCTAATTAAATCGGGATTCGGGAGTGCCGTATAAAGTATCTCGCGATTGTTTTTAATATATAATCACTAATCGTAATGTTTCGCGAGTGAATATTGTGTGAATGCTATGAGAAAACAATGGAAAGGGGACGTGAGAGGAGGAGCAGCTGGAGCAGGCCGAGCAGGCCGGGAGGCGTCGAGCATCGGCGGAGCAACCGCGGCGTATAGGTATAGGTGAGTAATAATTAATTTATTGTATTTATTACTTTTTTATGTAATTAATCATTTGTTTCCGCGATAGTCGCATGTTATATAAGTGCCTTAAATTCAATTCCGACAGCGAGCACAAACGAACAAGAATGAACGACTAGCTGCAATAAAAAAGAAAATTGTATTTCCAGAATAGCAACATTCAATGAAGATCATAGAAGTTCATTCATTTAACATATATATATATATATTAGAAATATTTAACAAAATAACTATAATTTTTAAAAAGGATTACTTTTACAAATATATTTTTTGAAAATTCTAAAAATAATTTATTTTCATACTACCAATGTAAATCATAAATATTATTATATATATAAATATATAGTTATTTTGTTAAATATTTTTATTTAAAAAAAAAGGAAAATCCGATATATGCAGTAAATATTTTTGATTATTTGGACGCTATTGTGATTTGTATTTTTCAGATAACATTCGTATTACAACTTCGCTGCTGTGCATCATATCTGTGAGTTTATTTATTTTATTATTTTAACTTGAGGTAATGAATCTGTGAAATATTATAAAAAATTTAAAAATTATATGTATTTAATACATTGTATTTACGCGCGCATATTTGTAAAAAAGTGGAAAATTAAAAATCTTTTTAATATCTCGTATTTCATAGATTCTTTATCTTAAAGTGACTGAGCGAGAACATATTTATCAGGAAAAAAAGACTGATATTTGCAAGTACAGTAAATTCGATAAAAAGTAATAAATAATGAAGATATGAATGAATAATGATTTTTATGAAAGAGAGCTTGTTTCAAATTTTGATTAAAACATTTTATACATTTTTTTTTTACTAAACACACTACGCATAAATAAGATATTTAGTAAATGCGTTTTTGGTTTGAAAGACTCGTGTTCAACAATTTAACTTGACATTTTTTTTTACCGCGATTTTTTCACTGTATTGTATAATAAACTCATTCTATTTTCGCCGATACCTACTTGGGTATACAACGGTTGGATAATACAATAATTTGGCGCAATATAAATTGTTATACGATGCAACGTCATTGTTAAATCGCTAACTAATAAATCCAATAAATCGACAGTTATACCAATATGATACACATTAGAACAGTATCGGTAGCGGTATTGGTATAATAGCTGTTTATCGGCAGTTATTGCGCGTTTCCACCTCGATTGTCGTAGGGAAGCATAAGACCGCCAGGAAGAGAAAATAGAAGATAGAACGATAGTGGGAGATGATAGAATACCAGAGATAGATAGAGAGAGAAAGAGAGAGAAAATGTCTCGTAACATATCATACAATATTCGAATGATGTCAGGTTTCACACGAATAATTGTTTCGCTTCTTAGCTGAGTACGGTCTCAATTAATCTTTAATTTAAATGTGAACCGTTCGCGTCTCAAGATACGGGATACTTCCAAGTGTCTCACCCGATAGACTTTTGAGACTAATTTCAAGTAGCTATAAATACGGACCTAAGACCTATCTCACCTGATTGATGATCGTATTCCCCGATGTATCTCCTCGTCAGAAATCTCACTGTCAATGCTGAAACATAATGGAAATATATACTGCGCGCGTATACAGTTCAAGCGTGACATAATTATGTTGTACGTGGTATAATTGAGTTGGCAAACTGTAATGACAGGCCACTCGCGCAACGTCGCGCGTCTCGAATTCGCATGCATCGCGATGATCTACATTTCGTCCGTTTGTTACAGTCGCATCTATTTATGCAAGAGAAAATCAACGCGAAAATACTGTCTTGGTGTATCATAATTATTGCCCTATAAACCACATCTAGCATAAACCACATAATTTAACTACACTTTGCAAAAGAATTTAATAAACTACAAATTAAGTATAATTGAATTTATACAATTAACTTTTGTGTGATTGTTTCTATCTGGCGAAAGTTTGTATATGCATTATAAACTTGTATACATTATATACATTCATATTATATTTATGTCCTCTCTCTCTCTCTCTCTCTCTCTATTTTTTAATTAATATAATTATATTCTACTTTAATGTAAATCGTGTGATGGATGTCTATATTATAATTCTTTTTACGTGGGAACTTATTAATTGAAGAAAAGATTATTTTATTGTTGAAATATTTTCTCGTTGTTCCGATACTAAAGAAAAACGTTTTCAGTTGTAAGAAAACTTGCGCTGAGAATCTGACAAATAGAAATACATCCAGACGAAACTGTTTCACTGTTTCTACGGCACTTAATCTTCGGCGCGCTATTGAAGCGATGTCCGTTCCATTAGTCTCAATGTTTTGCGTGAAAGTGATGAAAAGAGGTTGATCTCGTGCTGACACATGATCTTCTCGATATGATACTGCAACTGAACATATTGCGATTCGATCGGGAGAAACGAGAGCTACAATCTAGTGACACGCTTCGAGATATACCGTACTATTTTTACCACGCGCGAACTCGAATCTACCGCGGCGAGCGGTACAAAACCTTGCGCGATGCATTAACGCCACCATAGCTTATTTTATTTTTAAATATGTGCGGTGAATACACTTTCTTTTCGAACACGAACTGCCAGTTCACATCGATTCGAGTAATGTCGACAATCAATCCGAGTCTAACTTTTTTGACCGTAAAACTAACGTTCTGCAAAATTAATAAATCAATATGAAACGGACGATTTACACCGAAAGAAAGATATGAATGAAAAAAATGAATGAAAAAAAGATGAAAAACGGAAAAAAGCTCCCAAATCAAATTAATTTAGCACAATACATTTATTATTTTATAAATGGATTCGTACAAATATATGAAATGAACGAATGTATAAAAATTCCATGAATACAGACATTAAAATTTATGTAAGATATGTATGTATCTCTACCTGAAATACACATATATTGTTTAAAATATAGGTCAATTTTTTGATCGACAGGCACACGTGGATGTTTCGAAGGCCAGCAAATTTATTAGCGATCAGTTTATTTGCGTTGGCAATTTGTGGCCCAAGATTGTTGGGATACTTTGTTTCTCTTCGATTTCATCCCAATTTAAAAAAAGAGTTTAAAAATTAGTTTTGAAATTTTCAAACACATCGAATTTCGTTAAAAATCTTGTTATAAAAAATAAAAATTAAATTTAAAAAATCAGAACGATAATTTTTAATTAAAAGCAGATAAAGTAGTAATTAGATACCATATACTTTTCAGATGTTTGCATTGCTCAAAATGTAGAAGAAATAATATTTTTTCAATATGAAGTTTCTATTACAGAGAAATGTTATGGAAAAACGAATCGAGGTTCGATGATGATTCAAGACGGATTTTGAAGTAAAATTTTATAAATAGCAACCACGTATTTTGCGGCCAACAGAAAAGACGCACAGTTTCTGGCGAGGACGGACCAATTATTTATTCACCTATGCCTTTACACTTGCCATTACCAAAAATACACGCGGTTAGCTACTCTCAGGGTCCTCAGTGCATATTTCATATATGCATCTTCATCACGCGAAATGTGATTCGTGCTACTTGCACACGTACTTGCACTTGAATTTAGAGTGTCGGCGCGTATCATGAGAATATTTCTTGTTAAAGTATATCTACTTTCCTTGTTCTTTTTTTGCAATCGTTTGTTCGCAGAACAATAGTGCGTGAGTTTGCACGCAGTATAAATATCGTGTAAAATCGATTTTATTCTTAATTACACGCTAAAGTCTTTCGATTTATACAGATTCGCGACCGTTGATACTTTTTTCGCTATTATGTTTGCATGAAAATTAGAATAGAGCGTAACTGCGCGAAAGTATTTTTAAAAGTTTGCTATTAAAATAGTTTTTAATTGACGTAATCAACTTTTTTCCGCCTTCTATTAATGTATTGACCAGAGCCAGAAAAAAACCGTTTGAAAATTTTATTATAGTTAAATCATGAAGTAGAAAGTTATAAGAAACTGCATGCATAATTTTTTACATGGAATCTAATATTCTTTTGTGAAAGTATGATCCTTATTATTAATTTTACTATTTCACGAACAATTGACTGCATTTCTTGATATAAAATATTCTTTGGATATCTTTCTCTCATAACATTAATTTTAATTTATAACTTTGTACTTCACAATTTTATTACATTAATATTGATATTTCCATTAATACAGAAAGCTAATTAATTATATTTTATTATGAATTTATTATAGAAGTTTTCTTTTATTGAAATACATTTATTTACCGCTTTTGCCGACTCCTGGAGCTCCTATCACAGCTACCTTAACTTCGCACAACGAACTCTTCTTTCTTCTAATGCCTCTAATCGCATTTGACGTCATACTATAAGCATTTGTCGCTGTAAAAAAATATATTGGAATGGTATTGAAATTATCATACGAAATCATCTAATAAATAAATATCTAAAAGTTTTATCATATTTTAACAAGTTTTTAGACATATTAAATTATTCTCTAAGGACAAGGAAGAGGAGGAGAGAGAGAGGGGAGAGAGAGAGAGAGAATATGTTCGAAAAATATAAAAATACAATAATTTTTAACTTTACGACAACAGAATGAAAAATATTATACTTTTTTAAAAAGAACACAATTTATGTAAACTATCATAATTACTATTATTTTTATTGTTAACGACACTTATTATTAAAAAATTAATTATTGCTAATTATGAAAAATTATTATTCTCTTCTTTCTCAACATTAATTATTAACAAATTAAAAAATTTACGTGCTTGCGTTAAAAGAATTACATTTCAAAAATTCGCGTTTTGCATTTATTATTAAACTTTGTCGAGAGATTAGTACTCCGTTGTTTTTTGAATTATCCGAACTACGATCTTTTTACCAGGTGTTCCATTTCCTCTAGAGCTCAATAAAAAAAGCGAATTTTTCGACGGCACTTCGTGGCATCCGCCGCTTGTTTCTCTTTGGGCGCGTGTTTGAATAAGTCGCGCTACACTTCGAAAGAGAAGGGAGCGGCAAGAGCGAAACGAGAGAAAGAGAGACAAAGCGAGGAGCGAATAAGAAGAGAAGGCAAGATGTGACGGGTACATTAATAGAACGGTTTGCACACACATGTTCCGTGGAATCTCGGGAATTTCTTCCACTGTCTAACAATGTACTGGGGTTACGAATACCGGGCGCGATGGGGGACGATAATGCGGTTTGTTACGAAATTTCCGTGTAATCTGGCGCGCGATGGCGTAGATTCGATGTCACTTCTAATCGAGTTTATTAAAGTCTGCAGCGATTATTTAATCATAACGTGTCTTCAATTTATGATCGGTAAACAATTAGTAAATCTCCAAATGGTTGTGAACGCGGAAACTGGTGCATAAATGTTCTTCTCTTAATCTCCAAAGTGTTTAAGTATGCACCGATGTACGTACATAATGACACACTTTCCTAAATGAATGCACGTTAATGGGTCTTGGAACATTTCACCGCATAACAAAGTAGCCGCGATCGTGTAGCGTAGATATAAATAGATGTCGCTATAATGACGTAAAAAATATGCAAATGAATACACCTGATGTAAGTGGACAATATTTAACACAAGTAAATATACTTTTTCGCCGAGGGACTTTCTCCCTTTCCTTGCAAAACTGTGGAATATTTTTCTACTCCCTCTTTTTTCACTTCATTTATAGCATTACCTAATAGCATGAAAAAGCTGTCACGTATTTAACTATAAAATTATAAAATACAAGTGTATTGTTTTTAACGTTTGAAAAAATTTAGTTCTATGCTCCTAATAAATTTGGCATTATGTAAAAATAGACATGATGACTGATGCGATGCTTTCGACACACAATGATTTTATCGATCAAAGATAGAAATGCAATATCGACCGTCTTATCAACAGCCTAGAAGCAAATATACACGCTGTCTACTACACTGCACAGAAATATATATTTAAAGTACTTCCACTTACCGAATCAGCTAAAATATCCTCCGCTACAATTCCGCTATTGTTTTCCGCTTTACAACACGTTCTATCGACTCATATCGCGATTAAACTGTTCGCCGAATAATAAATAGGAATGCACAATTCTAACTTGAAATACAGAATGTTTCGCGGAATTACCTATTGACGATTAATTTTACGGCCTAAGATCAAAAGAAATCGAACGCGCGCGAGACAGACACTGGCGACAGGGCATAGGAAATCTGTTTGTCGGATCGCGCGATTGAATCATTAAGAAAACGGAAGAAGAGAGGTCGGCTGATCGCGCGTCTGTCACGTGAATGGCAATACTTAGTTTCGTTCGAATTCGCGGCTTCGTGAACCGCCGCGGCTCTTAGTCTCAGCACGACTGTCTTGCTCCATTCTCTTCTGGCGGCTCGCGAGGCCCGGCGGTTCCCTTATTGCTCTTAAGCCACGTACATGCGGTACCCGCTTCCGGTACAGATGTGCGCGCAGACGAAGGTCGAGATTCGAAACGGCCGATGTCCCTCCGAGCTTCGTGCTCGTCGAACGTGCCGTCTTCGCATCAGGATAAAATTGGAGTAGACGTACGCGCCGCGTGGGAAATCGGGATGTAACCGATGTTTCACAGAAGCGCGGAAATTTCGCCAAATGCTGATTGAATCGTGATTAGTGACAATTATAAAAATCATTATATCAATCAATTAAATTTCTTAATAAATGCTATGCAAGCAAATTTAGCATTTATGCAGTGCTAAGAATATGTTAAATAGTTATCTTCTCACGAGAATTCGTGGCGAATGAAGATCCAGCATACAAAGATTTTTTCAAACTTATTAGTTGCTGAAAATGTCACTTTTTAAACGCATGATTTTCTATTCAATAATAATATTAGATGTATATGTGTATAAATGCATACACGAAATGAATATTGCAATATTGCTATAACTTTATAATATTTATATTTTGTTATAATATTTGTTGTGCCATAGAAGAACGGAAAAGAAGAAAGAGAAAAACATATAAATATTTACTTTAAATTTTTGCAATATAAAAAGGGTATATCAATAAAAATAATAATTGTTATGCAAAAATTGGCAATAAAAAAATTAAAATTCATTGGTTAACAATTTATGATTTTAAAATAATCTCCACACTGATACTATAATGTAAAAATATAGATCTCTACGTTTATCGACAGTTTTGCACTTTACTGCTGCAGATACAGTTCGTTCGTTTAGAGGAGCCACGTATTGGTGGATTCGAAAATTTCTTCCTTTTCGACTTTATCGATTTGTTCTCGGTGTCGCCTCGATGCTTCTGGGCAACCACCAAAAAACCAGTTTACAACTCGCAGCAGAACTGGTTTGTCTCGATCTGAATAATAATTCAATTAATTTAAAAATTCTTCCAGCATTAAATTGCATTTACTTGCTATGATCAGTTATAATAATTATTATAACTGATCATATCTTTTTAATTAAACATTTTCAATAAGTTCATACATTTTAATGTTGCAATTAAACATATTATTTATGAGAAAGTTATCACGAAAAATTATATCTGAATATAAGAACGAATTAAAAATATAACAATCTTTATAGTTGAAAAAGTATATATTACAATTAATTATAATTTTTTTTATGAGAAAAAAGAAAGAGAATTTAATTTATTTCATAGTATTTATAATCACAAAAATACGTGATATGAAATCAATAATCTAAGAATAGAATGTATTATTTTTTATTGAATTTTATGACGTACTCTTTGTAATCGATGAACTTTCATAACAGTTGTAAGTAAAATTCTTCGTATTATGAAAAAATTGATGATTTCCTTTTTGCAGTCCAACATACAACTCTCGCTTTGCAAATAGTTTCCCTATACATAATAAATTATTAATTTATTTTTATTATATAATATACGCATATATAAAGTAGTATGAATTACCATAATAAAAATCCATTTGCTTGTTCTTAATCCTTGTCGTGCAATCTTTGCTCAATTGGGAAGTAATTGCAACTTCTTCGTACTTCTAAAAAACGTATTAACTTTTTAATATATTAGATTATAATTTATAAAATGATATTCTTCTCTAATTTGAAGACAATATGAGCATATGGCAGTCATTTCGGAAATAATAATTATATTTTGTCTTTTCTATGTAAGCTCTTCTATAAAAGAGCTTACTTTTATAATTTAAATTGCTGTGCAATAACGTAAAATTTATGTGACAAGTATTTGCAATATATTTTATATTACAGTATAATGTAAGGACTGTATGTGCATATACACATACCATGCAATCAAAATTTTGTTTATTCTTCAATTTTTTATCAGTACTGATGTCACTCATGTACTCTTGCTTTTGGGATGGAATCTTGAATTTTCTAAAACATTAATAACATAAAACATTTCAAAAAATTTCCTTTTTTACTGTAATAATTTTGTTTGCTTTCCTGCAGTTAGCATCAATATTTGTTATAATTTATTTGTTTGAAGAATAAATATAATTAATATTTCTGAAATTATTGGGAATATTCGCTATCGGGTAGATTATTACTATAATGTAACAGTATTTTAGATAATCATTGCTTTCGTACATTGGTTTATGCTTGGTGCCATTTTTATCAATAATTTCCTCAATTTTGCTGAAATCTATCTTCTCGTTTAAAGAATTATCTTGCCGAGGATCAATATTATTTTTCAACTTGTCCGTCGATATCGTGCTCGTTACGATTCTCGTTTTTGAAGAAATATTCTGTAGGACTATCACATTGTCTTTTTTGTATTTTTCATCGATTAACGTTATCTGCTGTGGACTGCTATTACAAGTAACGGATATATTTTTATCATTACGAATACATTCCGTAATAACGATTGTATTGCATAATATTGCTTTAATTCTTATTTAAAAATATAAGTATTTTTAATAAAGAAGATACATGCTCTCAAACGCTTAACTGTTTGTACTCTTCAGTTATGATATTTTAAAAATGTAGATGCAAAAGATCAAATAAATGTTTTGGCAGCACGTCTTCTTTATCGAAAATAATTTTCGATGCATAGAGTTATTTGATTTTGTTGGAAATGTGACGATGATATAATTATTTAAGTCGATATAATAATCATAATTTTATATTTTACATACATGGTCACTACTGCATTAGATTCCGTCAAGATATTATTGTTCGCATTTCGATGACGACGATTGTGTCGATGATATTCATGTTTTCTATCAACAATGTGCTTTGTGCGAAATTTCTTACTTTTGTGCTTTCTACAAGATTCTTTTGTACTATTTATTAGGAATTGGAACATTAATCATTGTGACCCGTTTGCATAATACAGCATAAATAAAGCCGCATTTTTATGCACATCATGCTTTCATAAGTCACTAACGATTTAGTTCATAAATAGAAGAGCTAAAGTATCTATGCAAAAATATAACTGACCTTATTGATTTATGGTTATCGTTGTCGAAGTGTGTTTTGTTAATGTATTTTTGTCCATAATTTTTCATATCTTTTTCGTATATTTTTCGGTATAATTCTTGTATTCTTAGCTCTTTATTTTCATCGTCTTCTTTCGCTTTTATTTCTTTGTATTCAGTTTCATATATATTTAAGGCAAACTTTAATCCGTTTGCAACAGTATCTATCAAAATGCAACATGCTATTCGAGCGTCTAAAAAAAAACATATATAATATAATTTATTTATAATAATAATAATTTATTTACATATTATAAGAATTTGGATCTATAGCAGCCGCGTGAATTCAGACAATTTATTTTATTTATTTCTCTGTATGGCTTAATGAATGAGAAAAACTTAACAGAAGTAATTCTGAAAATCCTGAAAAAACTTTCTTTTCGGCTCAAAACAAAATATATTAAAATATTTGAAGTGGATTTTACTATTATTAAAAATATACAAACAATATTGGTATTATAATATTTTAACGATAAATTGCCGAAGTTTACGGTTAGAAAATGTTCTCGTAATATGGTATTACATAAAATCTTAATTTTGTCCGAAAGTCAATCAAAAATTACAAGCGATAATAAAAGTTCTCTCTCCTGCTCTCTCTCTCTCTTTCTCTCTCTCTCTCTCTCTCTCTCTTTCTCTCTTTCTCTCCTTTCACTTGACATTTTTTCCTTTTTCTACTTACATGAACGTGACTTGGGCACGTAATACAAAACGACGCCATACAACATTAACACGATTAACGAGAGTCGCTTCAGGTAGGTGATCCACTCAAGCACACAGAATTTCTCGTCGAAATAATCTGATGAGTAAAGAGGGAAGTCACTTGGATGACGAGAGAGGACATTACTTTCTCTTACCGTGTCCATTCCGCGATTTGGCGTATACGCATTGCGTAGCAAACGCGACGGTGAGAACTATAGATTTCACGGTAGACGTTAGATGCATCTGTTTAAGTATTATTTTTCATTATTATGTATTCCAATCATTAATCAAAGTGTTCCGGATGAAAGGGAAAAAGGAAGAAAGAGAACATGAGTGACACACGCACATTCTGAAGCGATGTCCGTCACAACGTAAGAAGCAATTTCACTTCGTTTCAAGCACTTCCAATTATGTCCAGCTTACGCCTTAATTATGCTTGATGATCGTAATGGCTAATATGGCGATAAGGCAATTACGCCAATAGTTATATCACGCATTTTTACGGGATTTTCACTTCGTGATTATATTATACAGACAGTGTTGCATGTAAAAAGATAATAACACGTGTAAGATTCATATCTTAATTTTTTATTATGCTCTGAGTACTTTACAATATAATACAAAGGAAACATGTCATATTGTATTGACCGTCTTTACTACAATCTAACGAGGGTGGGTTACGCGCACGTACACGTACGAGAAAAATATTTCATACGGATCGGTGCGATAATAGGGATAGCATAGCGTGCGCAAGCGGGGACTCGCACTACTCGCTAAATAGTAAACTCTCTAAAGCAATATCGCTTCGTGAACTTCCGGAACTGTTTGGGGGACTTGTAGCCCTCCAAAGAGTTCGATCGTACAAGAGGCGATACAGCGCCCGGATGCGGACTATCTAAGTAAGAACACAACTTTAACATATTCTTAAACATATTCTTTACTGAAATACTGTTTAATTCGATGCAGGTAAATTCTAAATTAAGTTGCGACAAGCCAATAAGAAACATTCGCTTAAACGCTTGCTTCTTATCGGCCAGTCCGGGAGAACTGCCCAACGACTTCAAACAGCCGCCGTGTATAACAATTAATTCACGAAAGAAGAGAATACTGTACGCTCACGTTTGCACAACAATTAAATTCTATCGCGATGAGGAATCAATCCCGCGAGTTCTACAAGTTCTACAAGACTACGATATAACTCTTATAGCGACAACCATCTCGCGTTATAACTTTTGCTAAATGTAGACTGCACTACGAATTATCGGGGGCAGATGCCAGTGTTTGCTGGATTAAACAAAATTCATGCACATAATAATAACTAACATAATAATACAATACTATATAATAGAATAAAACGAAATAATAATTAATAATTAATTAATAATAAAATATAATAGTAATGTGAGAATTTCTCATACGCGTGTACACGCGGCTATTGATAAAAAAAAAGAGATAATGCTATTCTATTTATTCAAAGATAACCTTGTGATATGTATTTCCGCTCATTTGGCGCTCGTAAAAATACTCGAGGGCAAGAGATTGGGTTGTCACGAATTACTTAATTAATTCGTAACATGATTCATTATTCAATTAAGCTGTATGATTATCTTGACGGAACGTAACACTGTAGATACGCAATATGAACTGACGTTCGCGTGCATCAAAGACTCACTCTTTATATGCATAATCAGCGCACGTACACGCGTATAACAACGCAAATGAACGACTTTATACACGAAATGAGAAACGAATCACGCGATAAAAATGATATCGATGACGAGATGATGTGCTCCATCGAACCTGGAAGCTTCGATGCAATTAAAGACGTTTTTCCTTATTTAAAACAAATCTTTCGCAATTATCTCATAATTTGCTTAAAATTACTGGATTGAATTAACACGCTTTCGAAATATATCATTAAAAGACTCATTAAGCTCTGTTACAATTACTAGAAAAAACTTTTTTTTTAATAGTATAATAATCAGTTATTGTTTCGAAGATTGTCGAAAATTATTGTCAAAGATCATTTAACTGGCTAAGTGCATGATCGATTTCGAGGTTCGATGATCCGCAAAAGGAATAACCGAAGACGCGGAAGTTCTCATTCTTACGCGAACTGTCTCGCTTTCATTTTGTTGACGGCATTCGTAAGGTGGGTCATCTCGGTATTGAGTTGGGAAAGCATACCCTCCAGTCTATCAACACTGTCGAGGACTTCGACGCGTTGCGTATGCGGATTGAACCTGACCTCGAATGGCCGACTCATAGTGGCCACCTGCAAGAGAAACCGAGGTTCGTGACTAAGCTCATCTACCAAAGTAAGAAATAGCGGAAGTGAATAAGTTATTATTCTTTATTTGTAATAAACAGAAATTAAAAATATTGAAGATATTAAGAACATAAAAGAAGAAGATTGTTCTACATCGATCTCATTATTTTCGAATTTATCAATAAACACATATAAGCGAAAATTGAAAGCCTTGGCAAATTTTAAGAAAAGAAATTGAAATCTATTTCACGAATTGATACTGCACAAAGCATTCGGTCGAAACGGTTTAGCGTTTTCGTGCTTACCCAACGACGGAATTTCTCCTTGGCGTCCTCAAAACTCTCGGCCACATAATATATCGGCTGGTATTCTTGATCTTGATACTTCTGAAGAGCGGTAATAGATGGATCGAAAGCTCGATGCTCGCACTTATCGCTCAATGCGTGCAACAGTTCACCGTAGGCTGACAACAAGCCAGCACCGTAAGCCTTGACTTCAGGACCTTCCTTACAAAGACCGAATTCCACCGTGAACCAGTAGATAGTTGATAGCTTCTCGATTTCTTCGTCCGAAGCGCCGAGAGACGCCAATCCGATTTCTTGCGAAAATTGAGCGAAACTGGGATCGGCCAAAAGCGGCATATGACCCAAAAGCTCATGAATGCAATCTCTGCAAATAGAACCAAGCGAACGTAAAGAGTGATGCCACGTGCTCGTCTTAAAATTCGCATTCTTAAATCTGTCCGTTCTATTTATTCGTTTTGTGCTTAAAATGATCACATAGTTAATTTTAAATATGAAGGCCCTTAATTAAATCGTTGCAATCTGTAGTATTGCTCAATTTTACATCAGTAGTATTTTAACATTAAATAAATTGAACATGTAAATTAATTAAGATACGTCATCAGATAAATGGCGCGAACTCAAGAAGCCATTCCTTTCTTACAATCTGCAAAGCTATCTGCGCACCTTGGAAATCGTACTGTGACGTGAATCGCTGTGCGCAGAAACGAGTTCGTAACTGTGGAACTGAGTTATCAACGCCATCGTGTCGTTAAAAGCCAATTAGAGTTCCATTACGAGCTTAGAGAGGCGCGGTAATTCTATTATCATCGTTCTCTATGTACCACCGCGGGTGCAGGCTCCCGTCATAACGCAATATCGATTGCTTTGCAGTTTTGACACGAAGGGACAGCGGTGATGCGAGGCCGGAGCGACCTTTACAATGCCCGATTTTTACGTAAAGATGCGTTGCAGCTTTATGCCTTCGATACGATATTTTATTGAGTCTCATTGTGTCCTGGTATGTTATGTACAGTATGTTCTTTTCGCGCGCGTCTATATATGCTTTACTGCAGCTTGAACCGAATCGTAAAATTTTTTGGACAAAATAATTTGCGAACGGCACATGTAATATATTTGATCTTTATCCGTCTTTTAAAATAGTCTCTATATAATAACGTTAGAGAATCTTTGAAAGAAACTTCCGATAACTAATTTTTGTCTCGATAAATTCAAATTAACTAACGAAAGTAAAAATTGAAAGCACTTACGGTTCGGGAGTGTGATACGGACTGTTGATGTGACGGACATATTGAGTGCTCTGGAATATTCTGAAGGCAAGGCTGGACAAGAAGTCTCGCGCTGTCAGGAGACCGGCGGCCGGTCGAAGAGTGAATCCCGTGCTCTTCTTCAAGAAATCGCTGACTTCCTGCAACTGCGGTATGCGGTGAGACTCGAAGATCCTCTCCTCTTGCAATTTCTTGAAGACCCTCTGGTACTCCACGCAGGCGTGTTTCGGCACCAGGTCCAGCACGGTGTTGAAGACGCGCGACCAAGTCTCGTTCTCCGTCTCGGTGTAAGGAATGGAGGGTATCGGATCACCGTACTTGTAAGCGAAAGCGATTTCGGCAATGACCTTGCGACGGGCGCGGTACTCTTTGTCAGCGAAGCCCGGGTGATTCATGTCGAGATCCGGCTCGTACTTGGTCATCAGGTGGTTGCAATTGTCGAGATCGGAGGCGTGACGGGGAAACCAGGGATCTTTGATGCTGACGGAATTGTCGGCGAGCAGGGTCACGCCGTCCAAGGCCGAGCTCTGTCGTAGATTTCTAATCAGTTGCAGCAGGCTCTGCCTGCTCATGTCAATCTTGACCAAGACCTCGAATTGCAGACCCTCCTTCTTCGAAGGCCGTGACTCAACATGGGTGATCGCGCCCTTGAAATTTTCGATTGTCTTCAGGATCCTGCCCAGCGAACCGATGCCCTCTCGCAATCTCAATACCAGCGCCGCTTTCTGCACGCTCTGCTCGCTATCCGGAGATTCGGCTATAGTTTTCGCGAGCACTACTTCCTCCTCGGTTAGTCCGGCATCTGTGGAAAATCGAGTAATGTCTAGTTTTGCTTGACATCAAATATTTTTCTGAATAAACTCGAATTAATATATTCATCAAATAACCGTCGCCAGGAATTTCTTTTAAAAAGGTTTTCGTCGCTAAGTGACATAATTCCATAGTAGATTTGACATTTGAGAAAGTATGAGCGTCTTGACGACTTGGGAAAATAAAATGAGAAAAGCGCAAATTCGACTTATAAAACTTTTCTTTTCAGGAACGATTCTTTTTGGGCATAACTTTTTGCAAGTACCCTAAGTGACTTCCGCGGACGGTAATAATCGGGCAATTCAAAGTCCATTTTCGCATAGCGCCTTGCCGTCACGTCGGAAACGGCAACCGTCTACTTGGTCGCGGGGGCGATGGTAAAAGTGGCAAAGTAGCCGTCATTGTCGCGGCCGCGGACGTGCCGGCGAGATGGAAGGCAACGCGAAAAGGAATAACCGTGTTACACATTTACCGCGGCCACGCGTAGGGTCGTTTGTGAAATCTCGAGAAAGGCTCTGGCTCCGGTAATACGATTCTAAATGCACAAAGCGGCTTCGGGAGGGCGAAGGCGGGTTGGAAAAAGACGGAAATAGCTCGGAGACGTAATTCACCCCCAAGTGTCGGCCGAGCACTCGCCCTGGTCGACTGTCGACAATGGCGATCGTTTCACCCTCCATTTACCGTCATTTTCCTATCTTTCGACCGTGCACCACGCGTGTACCTTCTTCGCACGCATTCACCCACTTCCTGTTTCACGTTTATTGCGCAACGTGACATTTTGCGACGTGACTGGACGCAATTACGATCGGGGGG
>NW_012027062.1:3022485-3129144 GCF_000956235.1 Wasmannia auropunctata
GGGGGGGGGGATAGAAGACGCACTTACCATCATCGTCATCGTCATCCGGTTTTCCATCGCTGTCTGATGAAGCCTCCGCTTTCGCTTCTGAAAGTTACAAGTTTCGTGCTCATGCCATATGCAACATTTATGCATTCTCGAATACTTGGCGGCAGATGCATTTGACGTCAATCAATTTCACATTATAATAAACATTGTAAATATTGTGTGCGGATCAGATAAAATATTAAATAAAATTATCATATTAATGATAATATATCTCAACGCGATTAAGTCTTATGGGAAATGCATGTCACGCCGCCAATTATTCAAAGATCGTTACGAATTTTGCAACATCTATATGTACAAACCTTCCTTCTGTGCTGCGCAAACTAATGACTCCATCTGTTCGTCATCACTTGATGAAACATCGATGTAATACTCTCCCTGTCCCTGTTGTTCCTGAGTACAAGTAATTGTCTGATCCGCGTTCGTGTCTATTCGATAACAAAGAAACAAGTCATGCAACATTAACATCTGCACGCGCACATATAATGTGTTTATTGCTTTGCTATGCGCTTATATATGACTTACATTGACAGAAAGATACGTTTTATTTTTAAAAAATCTTTTAATGGCAAACACGTACATATATTTCTCTAATACAAACATGTTTACATCGATAACATAATCTTTTATATAGTAAATCATGCGTATATCTAATATAAAAATATTCTATACATCAAACATATATTGCGGTAACGGAGATTATATATTAATAAGAATTAATCATGCTAGATATTCACAAGACTTACCATTCGCTCGCTGTCGAGCTTCCTCGAGTACGCTTTGCTTCGTCTGTTTGACAACTAGCGTCTCAAAACGGGCATCGTCTACGAGAGAACGTCGTCGCGCTGGATACCCGTTCTGAAAATATAAATAAAAAGGATGAATATATACACGTATATAAGAAAACAATGATAAATTCAATTAAATAAGATATTGAAAATATCTACATTATTTTTGTATGATCAAATTCTGAGTACTGATATATTATACTATTCTATTGCATTGTATTTTATTGCTGACGCACAAGCAATTATAGATATAACTTAGAACTTTAAAGGGCGGATGTCCTTTCGTCTTGACTAGCCAGGTTCCGTTTTCTGTGGTCATGCCTTTGACGTGAGACGAAACGGAAATCTAACCTGTCAGTTCGACCGAATGTCGCTTAAATCGGATAGTGAACAAAAGACACGGAAATTAATTTTCGTGCTTCCATCCTGCTGTCGTTGAAATATCGGAAATGAATTAACTTCAGCGGAGAGATAGACAGGAGCTCGACTACCGCTTAGTTTTTAAAGGAAGATAAATTTTACTTTACTTATTGTCGCTCCCCTAATTAATACATCCCTTTACTTATGTTGCACTTTAATAAAACATTTTTACTCGTGTTTTTTTTTTTAGTTATATGGATATAGAAAGAATTTTTTTCCCCAAAGGTGATCAAATAAAAGTCCCGAGAGACAAAACTTAAAATAGGCATTCTCACTTGGCGAAAATAGACAAACATGCGCCATCAATCATTCAAATTCCTGGCCGTCGCTACAGTACGTATAGCATCGCGTTGGAGACCCAGTTGCATTTTCCAGCAAAGTCGTTAGTTGGCATAGTTTAGAGAAAGCGTTTAGCAATCCCTTAACGCGCGTCGTTAAGTGGGCCAAGTACTTTACCGATGGAATGGTTGATGACTATGTCGGGAAATTGCGACACAACGTGATAACACATCGAAGGAACGGCAAACGCATGACAAATCTCATCCCAACTAATAAAATCGAATTAATTAATTCTTACCGCAAAGCTGTCCGGAGTTGTCAGCTAGTCGCGTGAATTGCGACTGTCGTATACGCGAAACTGATGAATATATACGTAAATATTGGTCGATTAGACAGCTGATGTGCGAGACGGTGACTAGTGTTCGAGGGAGAAAGAATGAAAACTCGGCGCGACGATAACTCGGCAAATGTAAACGATGCGAATGTCCAATCGAGCAAACGGCAGGTACCGTAGGAATGTTGTTTCCGACCTTGTGGAATCGCACGAATGTACGGCCGAAGATACAAAAGAAACGACCTCGAATCAGCAAGTCGAGTAATTACCACTACACGACGGAGGAGTCGCATCCGTAGAGATGAACAGGATCTCTCTCTTCTTCTCTCGATGCGTCGATTTTGCTCCGAATATTCATTCGCGATGCGTTTATTTTTTTCATTATCTAATTAACTCTTTTAGCTTCCTTGAAAGACTGCATAACATGATATAATGCAAGTGGCATGTCTTAATTAAGCCATTAAAAAAAATTGTTTTATTTTACTTTGACTATATTGCAAGATGAACTTAAATTAATATTATTGCAAATAATAGTCGATTAAATTGAAACATTTACTTTGAATTGATTACAGATACAGAGGTATCCGTGTGCATATAATTTTGATCGTTCTATCAATAGTTTCGATTTATCCTATTTGTCTATTATATGAATGAGCGTTTCTAATGCGTTTCTAACGTAGCGAATGTCAAACAATTACGATGCTAATGCGGCGTAATGTTTCGTGGATAATATAACCAAGGTTGATCATTAAAATTGCGCTCGCATAACTTAACTACAACTGCCCAATTATTCGAGCGAATTATCTTGCTCTCGCGATTTATTTTTATTTAATGTACCCAGTGATCTTAAAAATCATATATTTATAGCTGTTCGATATTTACGATCATGTTTCAACGGCAGTAAAAATCGAAATGTTAATAGCAAGCTAAGAAATTATCATGCAATCAGACATACTACCGCGCGTGATGTAGTATATTCAATTTACTATTCAAACAATGATTGGAGCTCGGTTCCAAAAAATTTTCTCGATCGGTAGAACTCCTGATCTCCTTTGAGTGCTTGTTTCTTCGAACCAATCGAAAATTGCATTTAATATTCTTACAAGTCTCCGCGCGAAGGAAAGAGCATATGCAGAAAATAGCAATACAGCAAGTTTCCTGATCTGTAGTGAAAAAAGGGTGACTGAGAGCGAGTGAAAAAGCGCATACCTCGGTGAGGCCCCACCGGGTAAATAATTTGTCTTTGAGTGCCAATTCGAACGAGAAGCTCGTAAAACCGCAATCGTACAGTTGTCTCGGCTCGGCCGAGATACATAATGTGCCACACACGCACACACATTGAGATCTCGCATTAACATGATCTTTCTCACCCTGGAAGAGAGACAGGTCGTTGCAGCCCGGTCGAAATAGCCGGCGTTTAAGCAAACCAATTAGCATAGCGAACTCGCGCTATACACGTGTACATAAATGAACACGCATACAGCACGCGAGTCGCATGCGCCGAAGGATAGTTGCAAATGCAACTAGTGCGTGTGTAGCGAGCCTCCGAAGGCGAATAACGGGTGCAGCGTTCAGGGCCTCTTTCGCGGTGTCTCTCTCTTTCTCTCTTTTTTAGCCGCTCTATACAATCACTTCACTCTCATATTTATAACATATTCATAATTATCATGCGCAAGGCCGGAGATTGATTTTGCAACGGCGACGACATAATCCCGCTCAACACGGCCGATCAGCAGTAGCAGCAGCCTTGACGCCGAGAGGGTGCTATCGGAACCTCGTTGCAAAATCGCAAATAAGCCCGCGGTAATTCTGTTTTACAAATTAGAGCCGCTCTAATGTTATTCTATAAGTGGAGTTTAAGCAAGTGGCCGCGTCAACGGATGCTTCTAGGGCAAGGTGATTGGCTTGAGAAAAACAACCTGTAATCGTGCGCGTGATCATTAGTATCGGAATCCAGAGCAGGACCAGATCGGATCAGAAATTTCACGAGAAAAAAAAGATGATATACCGGTTTTACTACGATTGAAAAAGTAAACAAAATAATGTTGAGGATGTACAAATTGATTGATTAATTTCCATTTAAATAGCGTGTATGTCTTTATTTAGTTTATTTAGAATATTTAAATTAGTCATATATCCAGAATGTGACAGAAACGCAAAATAGTATCCGCATTGGCGATCGCGGTAGGAAATTTACTCAAGGTCGGTTCTCTTTTCACCCCGCGTCGCCGTTGCTCGCGCGATAACTATCGATCGCGCATAACCGATTCTATATTCGATCTGGTCCAGTATCTAGATCCGGCGTGTGCGCACGCACGAGTTCCGTTCGAATGAGTCAGATGATCGTCACGATCGTCAGAGAGATAAAAATCAAAGTTAACACGTGCATAATTGTTCGAAGCGAACGTGTGCAATTATATCGGCATAGAATCGCGAATATTAATTGTGCATAGCTATGCGCGTTTACTTCCGAGATTTATATTTAAAATAGAAGGCCACTACTCGCCGGAATTGAAATCGCCAGATACTACGGATGCTTTCCTATGAAAGAATATAAGTGAAAGAGATTCAGATTATTAGAAAGAATTTTAAAATTTTTTTCAAATATATAATATTTGTATAAAATAATAAGTATCTAGAGACCGTGAAATGTTAACTAACAATTGAGAACTTTAAAACAACGGTAAAGCGGATCTTGGTGCTTCCCCATAATTTTATTTATATAAAATATCCTGTTAGCTTTTCATTTAATGCAGTTTTGAATTTCACTGATTAGTGACTTACGTCTATCTATACATTAGCGATTCCGGGCCACAGAATGTGCGGAGAAAGCGTAAGATGGTCACAGCGAAGTGACGTGTCCTCGTGTTTATACAGACGGATGCAAATAACAAATCATACAATCGCTTAGAGGAAGTCCGGGTATCGTCTTGAAAAGAAAACACGAAGAGATCCAAACTCGTTTTAGATATTGAGCGTTAAAAATGTTATATCTTTCTCGTTAGGGAATAATTAATTTCTTACTCTTTGGTAACGGTACCTGATGCGCGCATCACGTTGAATTATGCATGAATGATGAATGCAATATTCCGAGAAAACTCTACGAGTCCGCGAGTCTCTTCGATTAGCATTCGAACCCGCGAACAAACATTATAGCGATTTGTAAGCTATTCGCGCTAGTAGTATTTTTGCGTCAATAAATCTCGATCGTTTGGGGAAAGGTTCACTGTAGGAGATCGAAAAGATCGAAGCGATTACGATGTATGTTCAGCGCGGATGTTAAGGAGATAAGTACGATATCGCGTGAGAAATGAGACATAGACCTTGCCGGTTATTCTTACGCGGTTGCGAAATTTCGCATCGTCGTTATAGATATAGGTATACATACGGAGGGGAAAAAAAAGCGAATAACCTCGTAAAAGTGTTGATTATAAGTTGTCGCACGACTTATTGGACGCGAATAGAAACGGAATCGGCCTTGCCATCGTAATCCACGGTGCGTTATACACGCGACGGAAAAACGCGGCAACCTCGAAAAAGTATCGATTAAAATCCATTAGTGTGCGATCTTGGGGGAAAAAAATATAGTTACGTGAAGAATAGACGAGCTGTAATTTGCAAAGTAGACGTAAACGGATATATGATGCAGTACGTATTATTAAAAAATTGTTACACACGTCCGATTCTAGCTAATATTACGTACTCGAGAATGACTGCATTAAAAACAATCGATAATTACGAGTCTCACGTAAAATCGTGTACAATTGTTTATTCTTATCTTGTTATTATACTAATCGCCGTGGAACATATGCAAATACAATTTTATGCATCAAGTAGAAGCGCAAATATTCGCGAGAGAAAGGGGTTGGTGCAAAAAAATAATTTGCGTAACGCGTTTGGCAAGAAGGAAAGATGCTATTTGTCTTTCGACGGCAGTTTCAGATGGCAGAAAAGTAAATTCGCGTCGAGAGAACCACCGGTTTCTCCCAACCGCCACGCGTCTTCCTATAATCGAAAAACAGCTGACTCGTGACCGGCTACTTCCTCGTGTAATCTTGTTGGACTCACGCTACTTCAGCAGATTGAATTTTTCGCGCTCGCCAAGTGTCATAGGTCTCTTGCATCAGCTGCTTCGCTCGATTCTCGATCTTATGCAAATTTATGTATACGAGACAAACCGGGCATTGAACGCATTATCTCTTCATTCTTATAATGACGTTTTTTGATTTTAAGGAAAAGAAATATTCCGTTGAAATAACAAATTTGGCAACGGCCAACAAACGAGATTTTAATCTTCATTTATTCATCATTCATCTTCAAGTTAGTTAATTAATTTATTAAAATATTTGCATGCTATTTATATGCTTTACGTAAATATTGTTTGAAGCATTTTTACTATTTTTCGATAAATAGCTAGATTCGGCGAATAATAACTTGAAAATGTCAAGATTTTGCTCCAGACCGGTTTTAGGTTACTGAAATGGGATATACGCACATGAAAAATTCTTTAATTAAAACCCATACAAAATGTGGCCTCGACAATTAAATATTCATTAATATTGCGGCAAGGTCAATAACATTGCGTAAACAGGATAATAACACTGCGCATTTACTTTCTCTGCGCGAGGACTCTTCTCCGTTTCGCCGGGCCTACGTGAGAATTTCACTTGCGTTGGACTCCGGTTATTAAGATTGAGAAAGAGCGGAACCGACACACATGCACCTTTAAGCGATTTTCTGACGCAATTTTTTTTACCCATTTCGAAATGTACCGTTAGCCAGAAAAATCTCGAGAATCTAACTACAAAAGCAAACAGTCGCTATGTACAGAAATCGTATAATTAAGCCAGAGCGTGTGTCATGGCAGTTGTGAGACAGCTCGTGTCTCTGCGATGAATGCAAAGTGCATATAATTTCATACAATTTAATAAATAATGTACATGTTGCATATACCAGATCAAATTTTGCAACTACGTTTTGTCGAAATATAAGAATTCACGCGTTGAGAAACTAAAATGACATTTTCAATCGTCTTCAGCGACATTCGTATATATCGGTGATTCAAACGAACGACTGAATTCGCGCGCTTACCAAGGTTTTTGATCGAACCTGTTGCTCTTGACATGTACATACATGAATATAACAATGGAAGCATTTTGACAATAGTAAATATAAAAATTTTTTATAAATTTAGTGGCAGATTTATCAAATGATTTTTTTTGATTGAGAAACATAATTATAAATATACAAATATACATATAAATCTTCAAAACAAAAATAAAGCACCTATTTTATATATCAAAATGTTTTTATGTAATATTTAATATTTCGCGAAAAATTATTTTCTATTCATCTAAAAATTTATTTAAAAGTTTCTTATGACTCCAATATTCTCCCGATTTTTGCAATATTTTTTAACAATTTCTGGATTATTTTTATCATTATTTAAGAATAGGACTTACCTCAATACTGTAGGATTTCTTGATAGCGAACATTTCGCGGTTCTTCTGAGCGGCTGCGACTGCCATCATATCTTCTTTATCACTCCTCTTTCTCTGATAGCGATTAATTTAGGTGGTTTTTCTTGGCTCGACGGTCGATCGACTTAGGTGTCGTTCAATCGTCGGTTTCTCGGCCTGATAGTGCTCACTGGACAATGCAGCGGAAGGTGATGTGCGTGAGCTCTTCACTGCCGCTTGCGAGAAATTTTACACGAGTGGACTCCCCGTTGACGCGCGCTTTTCGACTTTAATATCCCGATGTAGCTCCGACTACGTCCTCTTCGGCCTCGATCCGTCCGATCTGCTACGGTTCGACTACGACAAATGACGAGGACGTCGGCGACGAAAACGAGCCTCTACTACTTAAGTCCGCTTTGGACGGAGCGTACGAGCGAATGCGTCTACGGGGCGGATTGCCGCCGCATATAAACGTTGCCTCCCTTCACCGCCTGCTAATGCCGGGGTCAGGGGTGCCCCCACCCTATCGTCGTTTCGGGTGGTCCACCAGCAGCAGCCGTCGCTACCACCACCGCCGACGCCGTTACGGCCGTCGCTGCCGTCACAGCCGCCGCCGCCGGTGCTGCTGCCACGAAGATCACGAGGGGATTCCTCGTCTATTTGTGCTGATACTTTCAGATCTCGTATCTGAACCCTCGTGAGAGATTATTGCGCATCTTTCATTCACTACATGATAATGGAATGTCCCGGTGTTACGCAAACGATGATAAGAGGTTATTCGAAATATCTCTAGCATAGTTTCAAGTAATTCGTTATTCTTCATGCAGATTAATTGATCCTCTTTATTTTATATACACAATTTGTTAGTATTCGGTTGAATCTGTTAATGCATTTGATAAGTGCTTTACAGAGACTAATGTCATTGGCATTGTCTACGAATTTCTACAAGAGCATTGAATGTATGTATGATCCTTTTGTCTCCTTATGGAGAGCATAGAAAGAGCATTGAATATAAATATATAAATATATTATCTCGATATTAAGATTAATTGCATTTTAAGATTAATAATAATGACAAAATTTCAAAAAAGTTTAAAGCAATAGTCCTTGATTCTTCGCTACTTCGAAAAAAAACGTCAAATAACGAATATATTCTAAAAAATGTGCCTTTCGAAATCGATATTGAAACAAACTTGAGCAGAACACGCAAATCGGGGCGAATGATCAAATTACCGATATCGTTTTCTGGATTCGGCGTATTTATAACTTGCGTTTAAAATAGGACATTTATCTCGACGATTAGCGTATCTGAAGAGAGCATATTTAAAAATATAACGATATAAATTATTATATAATTATTATTATATAGATTTTGTAAATAGTTATAATTGTGTATGTATATAATTAATATTAGAAATATCTCTGTAATATCTACTTATATAAAAACAATTTTTGAATTCTTTATTTGCAGACGGATTACTATCAGAAATATTAAATTTGAAATGTGTACATCATAGATCGACAGAAAATTTATCATATAATTTTTTAAGCAGTAATAGAAAGAACCTTATGCATATAGTCATATTTATTTTATTTTTAGTTGAGCATTGTCATCGAAATGTCGCGATCTGTTAAAGCTATAATTTATTTTCAATAAATTTGGTACAATCTGGAGCATGTAGAGGATCCAAGGGAGTAAAAAGCATATAAATATAAATAAAATATTTGCAGTAGTAAAGAGTTTACAAGTAGAGAGATGAATATTGAACAGGTATTTCTCAAGCGTCAGAAAAAATACTATCGTCGAAAAAAATAGTTAAATATGAAATGAATGCATAAATTAAAAGCACAGATTTCTCAGACTTTTTCTTTTCCTAAATTTTGCTTTGAGAATGATAGAATTTTACTTTGCATAGAGTATTGCATCGCAAACGAAACTCGGCTAGATGAATTAAATAGCCATTTTTACCTTATATATAGTTAAAAAAAGATACGTGGGTAATTTAGCATTTGACGCTTTTCCTCTAGGTTTGCGTAAACCGTGCATTAAAGGTTAAATCACGGTCGGTTTTGCGTCCGCGTCGTCGGAACTAACTCCTCGTAAATATGACGTTCGCCGGCGCGATCACGTATACGTTCGATCCTCGACACCGATCCAGCCGTTCGATCGTCACTTCTGTGCGTCAACGCGTTTACGTGCGTACGCACGCACGCACGCACGCACGAGGCGAATGATCGCGCGTGCAATCGAGTGATCGTTCGGAGAAAGATCTTACGAGAGAAAATGCACGTGTTAGCTTTTTTACGGCTTTCTAAAGACATGACTGCCAACGGTCCGGCCTCTGCCGTGCGTTCGCCGACAATGGTGCATTCGGTAGGTGTGTCAGCATTATTATGATGAATATTTAACAGCGGCGGCACGATCGCCAATATCGTTAAGAACCTGCTCCTCATGATATACATAATGACACGATGTATACATGAGCGTATACGGAAATAGAAAAATATTGGATTTGCATGCACGGCGTTGTGTAACAGATGTTGAACGGAGATTCAGAGACTTTGGAAATTCGATTATTCTTGATTAATGATTGTACGAGATCATTCAGATACGATAGCATTCTTAGAAAAAAAAACTTATCGAAGATCGATGAGAAGAAAAACCGCGCATATGTTATTTAAATCGGTGTTCGAAAAAACACGTGTCCAGATGTCTAAGACGTACGTATTACGCCAGACGTTAATTAATTAAAGTACTAACGATTGTTTACCGTGAAGATTCGAGAATAATATGATAATATAAGAACAATATAAACGACTGATGTACGCGGAAATATTTGATATTAGTAATCCATGTTAGTAACCATTCGGTATGTTTTGATATTGGAATCTTTTTAAAGATTGTGGAAATGGTGAATAATATTTTTAACCGATGGACGCTCGTTCCGTCACGATCTATCGATTTGTCGACGCATTTATGAAATTTTCCTTAGACGTCATTCAGGTGTGGTAGTAAACGCATCGTGCGGTCGACGTCACGAGTCGCGCGTCGCTTGGAGGCACGAATAGCTGGGGACTCCCGAGTGGCCGAGTTGAATTCTACCGATCTCCTTAGCGCGTAGCGGCCAATCCGGTTCCGAAGTGTGGATTCCCAGGCTTGGGAGTTTCCAAGAGTCGAGCAAAAGAACCGTTTGGTCACAACGTCGGTGAATCATGTTCCGAATAACGCGATAATGCAGCCCGTGGACGCATTATTGCTTTCACTCTGCATCGTTAACGTTTCTTTACGATATCAGGGGAAATACATGTGGACTTTATGTTATCGTACACAAATAAGTTGTACAGTTGATGCTTGTGTAGATGCATGATTAGTTTTAGATAAGTACGTAAACATGTTTATTTCATTTTATAAATTAAATTTTTTGTGTAGTAAAATTCTTTATATAGAAACAGTACAATTTATAATATTTAAAACTACGGTTTTAGTTTCGATTCCATATCGTTTAGAAAAAAAATTTATGAAGGAAAAGCAAAAAACTTATATGTTTTACTTGTCTTTAAAAAAGCATAGTCAGTTTATAATAAGAAGTAGTGTCATTATTTTTGAAAATTTATTTTATATGAAAGGTACAAATGTGAATTTCACAGTTTTCTAATCTAACGTTTTACGTAAGTTGGATTATTCTCTTTTCTTCAGTGTAATTACGCAACAAAATATTTGCATATTATCTATCGCTTTTGTTGTATAAAAATATTACAGAATTTATCCTCTTCATGTTGAGACTAGTCAACAATGTCTGCGCGTATATCTCTCTCATTAATTGATAGCCTATATCGATTAAGTGACCTTAGTGATCCTTGGAAATAAGATGATTAATCTGTGGATATGTTTATCATATTGAATAACTAATTATATATATATATATATATATATGCTCTTAGAATAATTATACGAAACACTATCGAAATAGTGACGGAAAAGTAATAGTAATTATGTAATTAAAAAAAATTTTAGGTAATTAATAATTAATAACAAAACAATAATTAATGATATTTAAAAACGAAAGCTGAAAAATAGAAGAAAATCTCATTAAAATCCAAAAATTTGGATATCGATTACGCATTTTAAATTTTGTCTGTGGAAGATTTTGCTAAATTTCTCTATCACAAAAATTTGATTTGTAGTTGATTTTGTGTAGAAAATGATTAAACTAGGTAACTCGACCGATGAATCACTACTAGCCTTTGGCAGTGAGTTAAATTATTGTTACGCAAAGCAAAGTCTAAGGATAAAAGAATCAATTGTCTCTTAAATTATTTCGTGAAATCTTTGTGACAGAGGCCAATCGGTTGTTTATGAACTTAACATTCAATAACAATATTTTTATTAAATTTTATTACAATAATAAAATATATTTTTACGACAGAATACAGTTTTCTTATTTCATATATCAAATACGGAAATATGCGATGATGTTTTAAATTATCGGTTTATAATCGAATATACATGCATATATATATATATATATATATATACACACATGTATACGGGCTATATATACGTTTGCCGTTATACCAAATGTGAGACGCGCGATCTTACTTTCATGTATCAAGGCCGCTACGCATGTCTGGAGACGGAATGGCACTTGCTCTACGTCAGGACTTACGCGGTTGAGATTCAAACCGTAATTAGGCATTTCATAAGTTCTGAGCTTATTAATACGAACCGAGCGGATTAATACGAGGGAAGCGTCTGAAAAGGCTAAAAAGTAACTGACTTATTTGTATTAATACACGAACAAAGAATATGAAATGATTTACTGCATAAACTTATCGAATTGGTAGCTCTGTATTTTTTAATTTAAAGAGAATTTGTAGTTAATAAATGCAAAAGCGAATATTGTTTTATTACTTTCATACCACTGTACAATTTGATTTATTAAACTTGATAATCCATTATACAATTCATTAGACTTGTTAATGTATTACAATGAAAAAATTATGTCACATGACAGTTTTAATACAGATTAATTGATTAATAGAATGTACACGTAATTTAGTTTTTCATGAGACCGGTATATTGAAAACTGGATTAGTTAAGCATCAATTTACATATTCGCGAGAAATATCACATTTCTATAATAATTGAAACATGTACTGGACTTTTTATAAAATCGTAAGCATATTAATTACTAATCTTATATATTATGTATTTTATATTATGTTTCTGGAACGCGCAACGAAAATATACACTATGCACTGAATGTCACATATGTTAAATGAAGGTGTTCGGTTTGCGCAAATAAAAACCTTCAAAGTGTTTAATTAATTACTCTTATTTACGGGATAAATATTGATTTTATAAACTTAGGCACAAGATTTCGACATCGAGTACGCAATGGATGTATGTGATCGCGAGTATAATTTATCGCTTAAACTTATCAAAAATATAATTGCTTAAGAGAGGTTTGTATTATGCGCAACACCAATATGTCATACGTTAGCAAAGATATACGGTTTATAAATTTACTATCGTACGACTTTTATAAATTCCGCTGCATAAAGCAGAATGCCAATTGATCTGTCCTTATCACCGATAAAACATTGCGTGGTAACGTTAGGAATGGAGAAAATCCCGTTATTTTTCATTTTGCCGTCTAAATTATTCGCTAAATTCCTGTCATTCTTAGAGATAGAAGAAATCAAATGCTTCAGCGTATATATTTTTTTTGTAGAAAAAAGAATATTGAATATAACTTAAAAAGTATAATTTTTTAACATTATATAACATTATATGTATAACTCTTAGTTACAGTCTATGAAGAGAAAAAAGACGGAATTTTTTTATTTTAAGTAGGCTTTCGAAAAGATAAAGATTGGTTTTATTAAAGTTGATTAATCCTTTAATTAAAGAATTCTTTATTTTTCCACCATTATAGAAAGTGAATTCTTTTTTATTTCCTTGTTCCTTGAATTAAATTTCTTGCATCATGGATCTTTCGAGTTATTTGAGGAAAATTCGAGTAAATATCTCTCTTTCTCTCTTTTTTACCTTGTCTTCTTTCACAAAATATATTCAAGAATAAATGATACGGTTCAAGAATTTTCCTTGTATCTGACGAGTTTTTACACGCATACGTGACGGAAAATAACACATTTCTTTAATAACACATTAAAATGAATACCCTAGTTATAGATTTCCTTTAACATTAGGAAATCAACGACTGAGCGTCATTTTCCTGGATATTGAAATAATTCCGCTTTATAGATGTCACATGATTCAATTAATGTGAAGCATGTGACTCATCTACTTGGGATTTTTTATACGATTCATCAAATACTACATTTAAGGACATAACGTATAGACATGTCTTTATATTTGAAGGACTCTGTTCTAAAGAGAGTTTACATCATCGTAGCTCTAGTGTAATTAAAATTTAATAAAATTTTTATAAAATTATTACGTCTATTTTTTAATCTTTTTATTATATTTGAAGTAATTACAAATAATTCTTAAAAATTTTAAATATTTTATTGGTTAAGCAATATGAAATGTATTTTACTAATTAATAAAAATAATTATTTTTTTTTTTTTTAAGTAAATGTGAACTTAACAGATAATTTTATATATATTTTTATATACATTGTTATACGGCTACAATCAATTAATGATAATAAAGTAATATATTATCCTATATTAATTTCTACTTTATAAAGTAATAATTTCTTAATAGTGCTTTCTTATAAAGAAAGTTTATAAGTTACGGCAAATTTACGGAACTGTAAATTTAATTACAGATGTAAATACATTGAAATATAAATATATTGCAATTATAATTATTTTAACAAGTATAATTTAGAGTTCTGAAATGTAAACTCATAGAAAAATGTTATTAACAATTTATATTATTGTTTCCATTTTAACTGGTTAATTTTTTAATGTAGAAATATTTACTTGTCTCCATATTTATGAATTTGACAGTATATAATTTAGATTTATTAAATCAATAAAACTATTTGACATTTAAAAGTAATTTTGTTAAATAAAATAACGATAAGAATTATCGTTAGGTTAAAAAAATTGATTAATAAAGAAATATTTTTTTAAATCGTGATAATCATACATACTATTTTTATAATTGCACTTAAAAACTTTTATCACTATCGATAATCGGCGTATGCTAATGCAGATGCTATTATACAATAGCCGGGTAATCAGTTCATTAATGCAAATAGATCGATAATAAACGAGCCTTGGGAGCGTCGACGTTTTATAGGCGATATGGGAGCTTGATTATGATAATTATTATCGTAATAAAGTCATTTAATCACTATCTTAATCTCCGTCACTATCTTAATAGCCGTGATATTGGCTATTAATAATTTAGTGTAGAGAATCTCGGTATAGAGAAGCCATTTAAATAAATATAGTCCGCCTAAAGCGATGGTCTAATCTTTTCTAAAATTTAATTGAATTTGAGCGTTTGTAATTGCATTACGCTCATATACTTCATATATACTATAATTTTGTTTACTGCGGGTGTAGTAACAGAAATATGATGTTAAATAATTTTATAGCACATGCATTATCATAATATTTTATCGTAATTGAAATGAGTAATACGAGCACATTTGTAATTATTGCAGTGGTGGTTTGAACTTTACACGCTGGAAATTTACATATTGTACGTAACTCTAAACTTATTTAGATACGCGGAAAATTGATGCAGGACTGATTTACACTATAAACGCATTAATTATGACACTGCGTAATTATCATACAGTATTTCGCTTTTATAAGATAAGCCAGAATTATCTGCATTACGAGAGAGATAACCACGATAATTATCGTCCATTGAACGTACTTGCAACTTTAATCGTATTATTGATATTTGCGATTTATGCTGAAAATCAAATCGCGGGGAACGTGATATGTGCAAAAAAAGAAATTTGTAAAGAAAATTGCATATAATCGAGGATTAATAAATATACTATCAGGAGTGTCTCTCTAGCTTGTTGTATAAATTTTATTTATTTATCTATTGTTGTACAAATTTTTCCGCTTCACGCGATCTATCTTTCTTACATGTATATCGCAAAATAATCGTATGCAGATTGTTAAAGTGTAACCAATTCTTATTTAGTCTGTTATGCCAGCTAAATAGATTCTTGTTTTGATCGTCGTTATCAGGAATATTCCGTGTTTGGCTTATGAATTTGCAACGGATTTTACGCAAATGATTATACAATTAAGGAAATATCCACTAAAAACGTCTCGATTGGAAATTCCGCGAATAAATAAACTTCTTGTTGGTAATCCTCGAAGCATTGAGCATTCTAAATTAATTGAAGGTTATCATAAACAGTAATAAAAACATTCTGATAATATTAACTTCTTCAGATTCATTTCTTTGATAATAACGCCTCTAATGTGGTACATACGCAACATTTATACATTATTAAATATGCAACACTTAATCGACAGATGAGTTGTATGTTTTTTAGAATTAAAGGAAAAACACGTACGAATTCTGAGTCGTCCAAAACTTAGTAAATATAAATAAGGAAAAGATGTCTGCATTAAATAAGATTAGTTTTCAAATGTTGTTAAATTTATGTAGAATTAAATTGAATGCTATAAAAATTGGTATTAACAGATTAATAAACAAATTCAATTTATTCTTTGTTACTTGTATAATCAATAAAAAGAAAAATACACGCACGCATATATAACTTATTAAAAATATTTGAAAAACTTGAAATAATAATATTTTTATTTATTCTGAATATTTTATAGTATACATTTACTGAAATTTGATCAGATTTGATTTTAATAGATGAGAATTAAGCAAATAAATATCTCAGTATTCAAAAGTAGACAATTGCATAGACATTGTCCTGCCAACAAATTTAAGTTGGACAAGCCAATTGAAAGATATAAAACAAAGGATAAAATGGACTTTGGCAACAGCGTAATGCTACAAATTGTAAATAAAGGTGTAAATACATATAATAGAACGATGCTTGAAAGTACGCGCTAAATATATCTACGCGATCGGTCCGCAAAGGAAACGCAAATAATCCCACAACTTTTACAAAAGAAACCGAACTTTTTTCTCGATTAAGGTCTGCCGAGTTCAATGCCTCTCCCTCTCTCTTTTCGTCCTGACCGGTGGCGTGCGTGGTCGGTCGATTAGTGTGCGACGCATGCACTGATAAAGTCGACGATTACTCACTCGTGGCGATTAGTGGCACCGCGAAACAGAAAGCAATCCGATCTTGGCCGGAACTGGAGAACCAAGGACTAATTGTCCGATGTCGGACAACGGACGGATCGTTTTGTGTGATCCCGTCTCAACGATCTAAATCCGACAACGATGGAGCCGGTTCCGCTTTACCGGCTCAATACTTCTAATTGATTCGTTCCGAAATATAACACCCGGCTGGGTAAAGCAATTTTTGTCCGCAAAATACGTTAATGTGACTCATGGCGATTGTACAAAAAAACTCTAGTGTAATAGAATAAGTACGCTTAGATAGATACACGTACAGAACCATAACAGATCGCATGCGGCTTTAAACGTAATATTAATCGTGTTACTACTTAATTTAATAAGATTATAATAAAACTTGAATAATTTCAATATTATTTCTATAAGAGGAAATAGACGTATCGGTTGTAAAAATATAACGTTGAAAAAAAAATAGAAAAAAAATTCAAGATGTTTGTATCTTATTTCTTATATATAAAGATGAATAGAAGAAACGTGGAGCGCTTATCTATATCTCTTGTAAGAATTTTAAAAGCTATTCGTCATACGCATGCCGTGCGTGTATTTATCACATGCGAGAGTCTGCAAGTGCAAAGAGGCATTAATGATAAAGAATTGTCCGTTTTCTAAAGTCTGTATGTCAACAGTTAAAGATTAACATATTTTCCAGCTGTGATTATCAAAGTAGGGATCTTTGAAAAGATTTAATGAGTTTGTATCTTCTCTTTGCATTTGTCTTACACATATTAATTTTTCTAATTAAATATGAATTACTTTACATAATGTAATAGTTGACGTGTTTTTTCAATTATAGTTCCTACATTGATGCAAAAGACTCTCAGCAACATGATCGTATACTTTTTCTGAAACAAAATAGCGTTCTTAAAAATATAATCAGTCATATTATTACATTAAAAATCTACAATATCTATATATTATAAATTTTTTATCTTTATATATATCTATAAAATAATAATATTTACTGCATACATACAGTTACACTAGTGACGTTATAATTTAAGATTGCCGTTGCGCTTTTTAAGTTTTTTTAATACGTGATATTCACGTGATGCAAACGTGTTTGAATTTAAAATGCTTTACGGTATAATAGGCTGTGATACTGAGTGATGATTATATCACTCTGGCTAATTGCACAATAATTACAGTTATTCCATACAGCGATATATAGATACAGTAATATGGTGTTACTTAGTTAAAGATAATTTAAACGCTGGATGCACGCTTCTGCATTCGATAATTGCACTAGATACAAGCTGCGCCTAGAAGTTATCAACTCGATTCAAGTGATTTTGCTCCAAGATACGAGGTTATATTCCTATAGTGCTTTCCTATCAACGCCGTAGTCTGTAGTTTACCTTTCTAAGTTTGTGATAGTCGTTAATCACGGGGCTATTTAAAAGATCCACCTGGGTCGATAACCGAGAAAACGGCATGGATAAATTTTTGTAATGCATCGTGATCATCACAAATAATTATTATATCTCATTAACTCACTCAACACTCGTAATATCGTGAAATTCAAAGATTTTATCCTGACAAATTGGAATAAGGTTTAAGTATGTTGCGTTCAGAGATGTCGGTTCCTTCTCTTCTTATCTCGTCTCTGGCAGACCGTATTCGTGGAGATCCTCCGAAAAGGATCAATACGACGTGTGTACTTTAATTCGTCTAGAAGAAAAGGAATACGAAATAGACTGGATCTCCTTGTGTGTAGCCATTTTTTTACGCGGCTTTTTGTCTTATTTTTCTTTCATGGTACACCTGACAGTTGTGTAGTCCTCTTCAAACATTCGCTCGCGCTTATCGAGAACCCTCGTCCTTACATTTTATGCGATAATCGTATGCGCGGACGAGTACCGTATCATGATTCATTTTTATTTGTTTGAGAATATATATATGAAAGGACTAAAGGAGGTGAATGATACTTTAATAGTTGGAAGAATTCTGTTTTTGAATCTCTTAGAATAGCGTTATAAATATTACTGCAGTTATTAATGCATATTGTTGTTTTCAAACATCAAAATATCTAAAACAGAATAATATTATTTTTAACAAATTTTTATTTTTTAAAAAGTTTTATCTTACATATAGTATATGTATTGTATATTGAAAGTAAAAACAATAATTTAATTTGTTTAATATAAAATATAAAATGCTAACATTTTTAGAAATTATCTAAACTCCAGTCTAATCTAAGAATTGCAACAATTTGAATTTACAGAAGGCATTTTCTCATTTGTCAATACATATAGAAATACATTAAATTATAAGGACAAAAATATTAATTTTTCATGTAAGTTATATTCTCAAATTGAATTCAAAGCTCCATGTTGCAGATATTATTAAAAGTAATGGCAATATGTTAAAGCGAGTGGAAAATTGCAGTAACAGAAACATTTTCATAAAGTTTCGCGGTTTGTGGAAACGTCTTTGCGAACGAAATCGCGCGTGCGAATCGATAGCTCTTCGATTCTATAACGCGGGAAGTCGCTCTGGGAGTGACGGGCCAACAATGAGCGTGCCAATGGCACGAGAGACACTCTGTCAGGCCACTGAGAGGATTTTAATAATTACGAGGGTTCGCTATCGTCCAGCGTGTACACCGACGGTGAGGTAGTAGCCGCGAACGAATGACCTGCAATCTGCGGTTGTGCGTATCAGCGCGATTCAACGAGATAACCAGCCGAGAATTTGGGACTCGTGCTGTGAAGGGTTTACGCGAGAGCAGTCTATAGACTCCTGTGAATTCGGACCAGCATAGACCGTCAAGAAGACCTTCGCAATGTTACAATATTATTATCAAAATTCCTGTTTATTGATCCGTACCTCCATTTATACGCATCTCATAAATATTATACGTAATTGGTATAATTAATAATAAATTCGGTTCAAGTCTGTAGGCTAAATTATAAGTTAAATTACTTGTATACAGCATTGCTTTAAGAAATATGTGATGCTTTAAGAAATTTGTGCGATTGTATAAAGACCATAGAAGAATAAAAGAATAACAATAAGAAAAATAAATATGAGATAATTTAATGCATATGTTAAGAAAAGCTTGTACATATTATAACTTTTAATGCAATTATATTTTTATCGTCATAAAATTATAATCAATTAGTATAATATTTAAAAGATCTGTTAAAGCCTTTTAAAAATACAATACATTATTGTATTGTATAATACACTATTGTAGTTTTACATAAAATGAATAATTCTGGTTATTGTAATGTACAATTTCTCTCTCTCTCTCTCTCTCTCTCTCTCTCTCTCTCTTTCTTTCTCTCTCTCTGTGATTAAATCAATCATGAAATAATAATAATCACATTTACATTTGCTATGTACATTTCGAATTTAATACATAGTTTATTACAAATGATTATATTTGTACAATTGCCTGAACTTCGCATTTGTTCGATTGACTCCTCGAAAGAACACAAAGGCATCGAAGAAGTGCTTTCATTTATATGCCTCAAATCAATGTCATTGGTACATGTGTACAATGGCATTTGCTTCTGGGTTAAGGATTTGTTAGCGATCTGACGTACGTATTCCAGATATGTTGCAGGAATATTCATAATCTTAAGATACACAAACAGTTTCGTGATCGATTATCTAGATGATAAATTGTCACCGATAAAACATTAGCGGATTACAATCGGAACGCAATAACCTTAGAAATAACTATTATGTATTTATGACAATTTTTAAAAGGAAAACGTATAAAATAAGTCATAATTTGTCTCACGTGAAGAATTTTAATAAAAAATTAAATATTATTTAATATTATAGCAATAATAGAATTATTTTGTTCTTTTTCTGACGGATAATTATATTTTTTTTATATGCCATTATCGCCAGTTTATCGTTTCTGTGTATCAAAAGTTGGAAATTGCAACGCGTACACAATGAATTTAGTCGGCAATAATAAAAGAAATCGTAGATCATCTTAGTCGCGGGAAGAGACCCAACGAGTTCAAGGAAAGTTCATCCAAGGAGAGATTCTATTATTTCTTTATGTCGCACGTAATCAGTCAAAAGTCACCGAAGCGTGCCAGCTTTGTCATTACATCGATAATGACGCACCTCGATCTATGTCTAATTCGCAAGCGTGCGTCTGAGAATGCTATCGGATATGTGTAAGCGATGTCCTTGCGGATTACTGGCATTCGTAGCTTTCGAACACATTAGGAATCGCTCCTTAACGCTATCGAGTTGTCGCACCGTGAACGTAGTGCCTTACATTTATATCTATATAATATTGAGTTAATACATTTTTTATATTATTCGGCAGAATACGAAACTCCATATCAAATGGTAATGCATCTTTGAAACATTACCGCGATTCGACTATAATTCCGGTGGGGTAGTATGTTGAGCTTGCGGAATGCGACACACTTTATGGTCGGAAAACCCTCGCTAAGACCCGATATATCTCACACGGATTCACGGTGAAGGATCATCGCTTTACGTGCAGAGGGGACGTTTATTCCAGATAAGTGGCCGCGTCTGAATTTTCTGATGTACAAGGACAGTCATTCCCATTTCTTCCCATCGTTTACCGCAAAATCTCGCGTTTATAAGGAACTGAGTTTATTTAATTACGTCGTGGCACTTATTTTTTAGTAAAATATTATAATTTTATAATTTTATCATTTTGTTTAACGTGCACGTTAAACAAGCGCGAAGTAAATGCTTATTAAGTAAGATAATTAAAATCACTGTTCTAAAATTAGTTGATTTAGACATTTGAAATGCAACAATTTACAACAATTTTATTGCAAAACGCAAAGCTCATGGATATTTATATATACAAAAATACGGTTAGGTTGTATATTACTTTACAAGAATACAAGTAGACTAGTTATGCTGTTCGATATCCGGTGACTATAATTGATCGATCTCTAGATAACAATTTATTTGGAATGAAAAACTTAGCGGTAAAAGGTGCAGTTATATCCTGATTCAGAAACAAAGAAATTCGATTGCTTCTAATTATTTCATTAGTATACTAATTATTTTATCGCGCCAATTTGCAAGCATTTAGCATGCGTTACTTCGCAACAATTAAGAGCGATTTACGGGAAGCCTTTGTACGTTTCTTTTTAATGCAACACGCAACGGCAAAAGGAAATGATGCGTAAATAATTACTAACTAACATATAATGAGCGTGACGCAAATGCAAATCTGGTTTGACTACTGGAATAATTTGCTCGGATCAATTAGAGCCAGAGTCAATTACAGATACGCTTCTATTTACCTATTTGTCCATCTTGTTCAATTGGAATTATTTTATCGAACTCCGGGATTTTTATCTTAAGTGCGCCTAGTGACAGAATGGATTACAGTCACGCGATGGTATAACAGATTACACGTCAATAGTACATGTGCACAATGATCATGATATAACGATTCATGCGTGATATATGTGCTTGGCGGCCTTGCGAATCTCGGGTGAAACTGTAGACAACGCGAGATGCAAATCAATCTTCAATTATTATAATTATTTCGGATGCATGCAAGTGTGGACGTTTGCGACAGATCCGGTTTCTTGCGGAAATTATTAATATAGGACTGAACGTTCGATTATATCCAATATTAATGTTGGCGATTAGTATGTTAGATATTGCTTTTTACGTTAGAACTATGTATTTCACTTATATAATTCTAATAGAAAATTATTCTCATGTATTTAATTTTAATTACAGTCAATTATAATCTGGCGAAGATCGCCAAACATAATCCTCCATGCACATCCTCCTTTCTAACTCTGATTATAGTTTGTTATTTTTCTCCTCTTTGTTTCAAACCTATTCTCGCCATTCAAAAGCGAAATCAAATTATCTCTGCTATAATAGGCGAATCTATTAAAAGGCTGGGAAGATTAAAATTGGCTTAAGGATCAATGCTCGTGGTATTTACGTCTATGTGGAGACGAATATACCTACGGTCTATCTATATTTTGCGATGGTTATTTTTGCAATATTGCAATATTGTACCGGCGTAATTTCGCGGCACATTGATTTTCGTGGAAAGTATGTCGACTGAATGCATTTTGTTCTAAAATTATATCTAATAAGTTCTAACATTATATAAAAAAAGATGTGATCTACTAAAGGATTCCAATTATATAACGTAGCAGGATTAATATTATTTTCTTACGTCCTTATGTAAATTTTTTTTACATTCAAATTATTTATCTTAATTTATTCGATTTATTTAATTCTTCTTATGCTAAGATGGATTAAGTTTAGGTCTTAATTGTGAAAAAACGTAAGAAATAATATTATCGGTAGAAAAAAGATCAGTAAATGTATCGGGAAACCGATATAATTTGTGCTGTATAATTGCATTCTTTTTGTATTATCGTTCCAATTCCACAAGACTCGTCAAGGTTCTCCATAAAAATGCGATTGCTTGAGGAAGTGAGTGCGCGATAGTAATTTCGATACCGAGTAAAATCAGGTAAAACCCACGGTTTCCCTTGCCGATCCAGCGAGTTTTTTTTACACAATCGATGGAATACATTTCATAGTCCAAGATCAAGCGCGATATCAGTACAGTAGACTGAGTAGACGCTACGTCTTTTCCGTTCTCTGTATACGCGCGCGTTCATTGCTGCACGACGTTTCATAAATATGTAGCAGACGCGTTCAAATGAAATCATAAAAATTAATTTGCGGTTTGATATATGATTCGATTGATAGCTATTAAATTGGCAGTTCTGCGAATAGCGTCGAGAGGCTATTATAATCAACGTGTTTTTTCTATTCTAAAACGGTCTAAAAATTTATTTTAATGTAATAAACGTTAAAATATTCTCTATATCTCTATTTTTTATATAAAAATATTGAGAATTTTAGAAATAGAAAAATAATCAGATTTATTTTATTTAATATTGCAATCAATTAAATAGAGATCTTAATCTGCACACTCAATCTTTTTTATATTCAAAAATATATATATTATGGTATATATATATTTTTTTTTTATCATCTGCAACTATTTGAAATGAATTAACTGCATTTATTTCTGGATTTATCTCGATGTTTTTCTTCGCGATTGTTCAATGATCACAACTACTTTGCAACCTTCGATCGATAATGCACATTACACTGCATTGTTATTAGGATCGTATACAAGTATCGCTTGTAACATCAATGATCGATGATGCACATTGTTACGGGGTCGCACAGGAGAAATCACCAACAACGTATCTTTGATCGACAACTCGATTCTCCTTTACGTGCCACGTGCTAAGTTTCAAGGTGCTATGTCGAGGGAAAGTCCAGAATCGATCGACATTAGAGATTCCTTTAACGCAACGATGTGGCTTTAACTAGCAGTAAAGAATTGGTTGATTATAATATAAATCGAATGATATATGTGAAATATTTCTATTTTATCATCTCTGTCAGTTAATTTAATAAGACTAAAACTTATTGTTAATTTCGTGTATCAGTTGTTAGGCTTTCGTTTTTTTTCTCCGAGTGGAGAAGCTTTCATGCAAGTACTAAATACGGATATTATATCGGTACAATTATCATTGGTATCTCGTCCGGCGCTACGTCACTGAGGTGATCGCTCGATTTATCGACTTGAAAGAAAAGAAGGAACGGAATTTCCCTTTAATGAGTGAAAGTCGTCAGGCCGTAACTAAAATCGAAATCTTCGGAATTCTCTTCTCAATTTAATCTTAATGACTGTACACGTAATAACGAATCCAAATATGTCTCTCTCTAGATCTCTTGCATGTCAGAAGTCGAAATACAAAGGAATTCGCAAGATTTACAGATAAAATTGACACGTACATATTTTGCGCGGAGAGACATGATGTACAGATAACGACTAGTTATAAGCAGTTACGAATGGAGTTAATTAGCTATAAATATTGTAACAGGATAGATTGCCATCCGTTACTTGTCCGGCTAAATATAACACGATCGCAATAACAAGTCATAATTATTGTTATGTCAACGTAACTACAGGTAGCTGACAAATATTTTTGTCTGTAATACTATAAATAAGTATATATTTTCAATAGTTGAAATGTGAAATCTATATGATTACAAAATTATATTAACTTTGAATTTATTTTTATTATCTATTGTCAGCTTCTCTTTAAGTCTCCGTGAACTCTTTTCTTTGTCATCAAGTTTTAATCTTTAAATCTAAGGGGATCCACCTATATATTAATCCAGAATAAAATTAAAGGGACGTCAGTTTTCCTTCAAAAAGTTTGTTTATTCTTCGCGACACGAGTTGACCGGCTTACACCGTCGAAGAGTCTATACAGCGAGTTGTTCTAGCTTCCTTGACGTATAATTCATAAGAATCACATTTATAGCAATAGATCGAATGCTCGTTCAAGACAAGAGATAATTCAAGGTCTACGAGAGGCCCGCCGCAGGCCACGCCGGTTCACACCCACGATCAACGGACGTGGACGTCATGTGCGTCATCCGAGAAGGAAAAAGGAAATACCGCGCGCGTCGGCTAACGGGGGTACATACGTACGTGTGTGATAAATCTACACACTAACGAACAGACATCCTTATCGCCGGGAATCGATTCATTATGTAACGCGCCGATCGTTAATTACTCGCGAACCCGCAATATGCAAATCACGCGCAGTAACGACGCGCGCGTTGTGCATTCGCACTTTAAGTACAAGCCAGCGCATACATAATACATTAACCGAAGCGTTCGATATTGCAAACAGTCTATCACGATCACTTCAAATCGGTCGATAGATCATTTCTAATTCGCAAGTCTGTCAGATGTTATTTTGTTTTTGGACATATGTACGCATGAAAATGTGACGACAAGATCATAGAAGGGAAAGAGATCAAAAAATTATTACAGCGAACAAAAAGGATTTTATTTATTATTTTTTACTGCTCACTTCCTTAATCCATTATCGCATGCAAGATATAATCGAATGCTAACAATAAGTGAATTTTCGAATTATAATCTATATCTTGAATTCTATGTATCTTCTATACCTTGAATATTATTATTGCTATTTTTAATCTTCTAATTTTAAAAGTTGTTTCGACGATCTTCGCGATTTAAGTACTTGATCAGAAAATATGTATCATGTCATAATGATTGCTATATTAATGCGAATTTGCTCATTGTAGTCAACCCAGACCTACATTCGCGTTACGTCGTACAATGTCATAATGGATTTCACTGAATTGCGATTTTTCAGTCGTGTTAACTGTTATATGTTAACTGTTCTCATACGACAAATATCTTTACTTATTGTCGATTAATGGCTATGTTCGATCTGTACATTTTGACGATTTTCGCATTTGATAGATTTTATAGATTAATCGCGTATTAAATCATGTTCTCAGCACTTCGAGACAGTGAGAAATACTCGATAAACATAACCAGCGTCATATGTTGGCAATTTCCTATAAGGGAAGCAGCGTAACACCTATTAGGCACGCGTTAGCGCAAAAGGAAAACTGACGAGCATTACCGCGAAAAGAATGAGATTTTTTTCTTTAACGTCCTCGAGTCGCCGAGAAATAATTCCTTCACGTTAAGTTTCGCCATTTCAACGAATTCGCGATCGCCTGTGAATCAGAACAGGAAGCTGCGCGAAACAGACCGCAATTGTATGGAAAAAATTCGGGCGATTCCTTAATAATTATCCTCGGAAATTCCAGCCATAAAAAAAGTCAATTTTTTTAAATTTATCTTTAATCTCTTATTTTCCCATACACAAACATACATTTTTTTTATACATAAATATAATTATATAAGTTGATAATTATAACTGACGATAAAATACAATACTACTTCAAAATATATAGTTTACGCGCAAATTAATTAAGAGAATATAAAAAACAATGATTGCAGCAATAATACAAATTATAATTCTTCACTGCAATAACGCTTAATAATTACAATGAGATTAAGCGTTATTGATTATATAAAGCATAAAAAAATTTAGTATAAGAATATTTAAAAAGTGTATATTTATCACACTTGATTTTTCAGTAGCCTGCTTTATGTATACCTTATGCTAAAAAATTATTTATATCTTTTGTTTGTATGGAAGTCGCATAATTTTGTAGTGCATTTCATAATTTTAGTCTTTTTGACTTATGTATATGATTGTTGCAGGTACTCAGTTAAAAGTACATTTGTCGTATAATTTTCTTACGTGCAATATTAAATAAGATAAATAAATTATTAATACTTTCCACGTTCTATTTTTTACACAATTCAAATGATGGGGTAACAACAATTATTTTATTATTGCCGCAATTTTATTATATATGCGACAAACGTTCTGCATGAAACGATGCAAATATTTACTATAAGTTTATCTCAAAATACACATTCCAAAATATCTAGATAAAAAATACACGCTTTATTTTTGTATAATTTTATTAGTTAGATAATAATGTGTAATTTAGCAGATATTTGCTATACATTTCAGCTATTTAATGCTCTCCACGTCGTGTCGCATTTAACGAGTCTCATGAATAAACTCGGTAATTAGATGGTTCATCAATGTCGATCAGTATAATATTAATATAGAATATACGAATAGAAATTATATCACAAATCTCGTCTACAATTGCCGACTTCTCTTTTTTAAACTTACTGCAATTTATATTGAAAATATACATATTATCGTAAAATCAAAATTTTAATCTTTATTGTCTGTAAAATAGCAATAATTTTATTCCATAAGGAAGTCGACAAAGATAAAAAATCGATTTTGTTAAATATTATATTAGCACACTAATTATATATTTTGGATGATAAATTTAGGTGTTTTGCACATACATACATTCGCAATTTATACTATTATTAAAATTAATCTCTGCACATACTATGTTTCCAAATAAATGTGATAAAATCCTATAAATCTCTAAAGCCATTCTTTGAAAATAATTACATTGAAATTATTTTAATAGAATGTAATGCTATGAAAAAATTAATAATATAATAATTGCCATTAAAATATATAATAAAAAATTATCCAAAATATATATTATGTCATCGACTTATATTTATATGTATAATTTTCGTGTAATAATAATATAATACATATAATGCTTCAAAGAATAACGCGATAGCATATAAGAATATGTGAAAAGAATTATATTTTTTTGCACAATTGACAGAGAGGAAGAGAGAAAATTTTTATACGTAAAATGAACCTTTATATTTTAAGATTTTTGAACATAGACCATTTGCATAACAAAAAAATATTTATAATTATTTATATATGAAGATGACGTATGTATATCCAGAAAATACTATTATTTTGTAAAATATTATCTGCTCTTTTGCCTCTGAATATATATTTATTTTAATTAATTTATTTAGGATTTTGCGAGTTATTACAACATACGACTAGAATTTTTTCGTAAGTATAAATAAATTATAAATATATATATATTCTGTGCAACACGTGTAATAAGAATGAATAAAAAGTTCGAATATATATAATGAAATTAGTGAAATTTAAATACATAACGAAAGTTAATATAAAGTAAAAATACAACATATTAACCAAAAATGTACAAACAATATAAATATGAAACTATGAAAACATCATTTCTCAACGACAATGGGCACATTATATTGCAAAATACTTATGAAATTTCCATTTTACAAAGAAACAAATTAAAATATATATCTGGATACAAATAATGAATATAACAAATAACATTTTGAAATAAAAAAATTCCGTAAATTAGTGCTTTTACAATAAATAACATTACAAATATGAATTTTAAATATTCAACACTACTACATATTAAAAATTGAAATATATTTACGATTATTGTACGTTTCTTTCTTTTCTCTCTCTCTCTTTCTCTCTGTCTTTATGTGAAAAATAGAAATTTTTTACTAATTTGTATAAAAATAAATTGTATAGAATAATTAAATTATTTAACAATTCTAATTTCTTTTTAAATGAAAGAGATGTATCCGCATCTCTCAAACGTACAAAACACAAAATGTACAAAATTTGTACAAAATATTAAAAAAATAATATTGTGTAATACTTCTCTATTTTTATCTTTATATAGAAGTATTAATTAATTATAATAGTTATATTATGTCTTTCCATTTCTTTTGTACACTTATTATTACGTACATTTGTTAATCGATTTCCACGAAACGTCATAAAACGCTCCACAAATCGTCGTCGATTTAATGATGGAATCATAATGTTGGTTTCCTTAGGCTCATCTTTCTGGCTAATCATAATTGAATCGGCAGACCTAATCATAATAATAAATGTATATTTCTTATAATAAAACAAAAAACTGAAAAGATTGAATTGGAAACAGTAATTCAATTCACTGTAGCTTATGCAATAAAAATTTTGTTATTTGTTTTTTTAAAATATCTAAAAACGACATGTTTTAGTTCATACATTAAATATTAAATATTAATATTCAATATTTGCTATTTAATACATACATTTGATATTTAATATTAAATAAATTTATTTGTTTTTTAAATTAGTCTTTTCAATGAAATTTCAAGAATTAATAAAAATGCAAAATTTGCAAAATAAAAATGATTTAAATATAATTATTTACGTAAAAAAGACAAAATTAAACGAAGTTTAGAGATTAAATTTTAATAGATTGTGAATGGATCGATTTATTCTCTTTACCATATAATTTACCGTATAATTTTAAATTACTTTAATTAAAAAACGAATCCTACCTGTTCTTTGCAGAAAAATCATCAGAAATGTGTAATGTCTTTATATTTAATGTCGATAGTTTTATCGATCTGTTGAAGGCTTTTATCTGAATCTTATTAGTTGTCGAGTCTATTGAATTATTAATATGAATAACTACAGAATGATTGAAGTTATCTTGTGCATTTCCAAGTCCATGTTCGAAAGATGAAGCAGAATTATTTAGGACAACGGACTCACTTGTCTCACTGTGTGTAAAGGATCTGTAATTTACTGTATTGTTATTGTCTGTTTAAAGATTCGAGTAAGAGCAATATGTAAAATAAATGTTTTTTTACACTCAATTTTATCAGTTCATTATTGTTAAATCATTTCTCACTGTAATTACTTAATGAGTTACCAGATAGATAATTTTTACGGTTTTTGAAAGAAATAATTACTAAAAATAATTAACTAGGACTCAATTAAAAATGAACAAATGAACTAATAAATTAATTAAAAATGAACAAATTAAAAATAATAATTAGGAATTGAAATTGATAATTAAGATATCTTACCTGACACTATTTTGCATAATTGAATTACAATCTTCTACAGCTTTTGATTGCATCTGGTATAATCTTTTATTGCGTGACGATTTTACTGGATTATTAGATGTGCTTTTGTTTGAAAGCGGGGAAACAACTTGTCTGATTTTCGATATCAGTGGCATATTATTTGGATTAGTTGAATTCTTAGCAAAAATTTGTCTTTTAGCACGTGTATCAGATAAAGATGTATTAATTACTTCAACTTCGAAAGCATGATTGTTAACTAAATAAAAAACATTATAATTAGCAACTTATTCATATATTTACAATTGGTTTTCTCATGTATGTTCTATTATTGCACAGTGAATATTTCAAATCAATAAACGGCGAATCACCACAAGCAGGTTTCAATTAGATAACATATTTTAACCTACCGTCCATTTCCTTTTTTCCCCTGCGATGCAATTTAATAATATAATAAACGATAGCTGCAGATGCTATTGTACCGCAAGTTATTGCTTTACACCAAATCGCCATTTCACTATCCGTAAATAAATTTCACTTTAGTGTAACGTGATCGCACGAATACGCACTGCTTGAAGGAAACGAGTGACAATAATAAACTATGCTTCTAAGCAAGCACTAAGCGAGCCCAGCCAAATATTTGAAATCCAGCCAGAAATGGTTGGTTGATCGACGTGGAATCAATATTGATCGACGTCGATTCGACATCAATCGATCAAACATTATAGCTGGAAAATAGAATGATTTTGGTACCTACCTAATATGATTTGCACACAAAATACTAGATTCTTAATTTTAACATATTATTATAAATGCAATGCAATAAATTATAATTTTATAAATAATAATTGTATACTATCGTGTAACTTGGGATTATAATTCATGTAATACAAATTATATTTTATTGTTTTTATTAACATACCAAATTGAGGTGTATAAAAGCGTAATGTTCTGTTATAGATTTAGACAAACGTTCTATCGAAAAAAAGTGCAGAATAAAAACGAAACATGAATATTTAATATCGTAGAATAGCTAATCATTAAATCGAGTAACAAATCGTATAAAAAAGTGCAAAGAATTATTATGAAATCATTTTGCACTCGCATATGTGATGCAAGAACTATTCGATACAGAAATTGCGTAAAACATAAAATAAACGAAACAATTTATACATTATATAATGTTTTTTGTCGGATCTTTTGATTAGTCTCAGTCTTTTCAAATTTTTTGACATTATTATATTGAATATACTAATAGAACAGAAGGTTTGAAGCACATTTTGTGTAAAAATACAGACACTTGCAAGAATTAACATTTAATCTAAGAAAATTGTTTTATGCCGATAAATGAGATAAGTAATGTTTAAATACTTTCCAGGAGACATTTTAACATTTTACTATAAATATTAAGAATTACAAACTTTAACATTTTACAAAAATAAGTCATAATTTTATGTATATATTATTAGCATGATTATTATCATAAAGAAACTCTTAGAGCTCAAGAAATTGCAACACACAATAAAGTTTTTAAAAATATAAATATTAATTTATCGAAAATATACGAGAGCTACAATATATTTATTTTTGAGAGTATTTATTCTCAAAATATGAGAGAAATGCATAATACATCTATATTGCAGTTATGGAAACAAATAGCAACATACAAAATTTAAATACCTACATTGAATATAAGAAGGATTTCAAAAATAAATATATAAAATCGTACAAATTACAGAGTCATGATTACGACATCAGACTCCTATTGATCTGTTATGTTAAATTATTTTTTACTTATTATAATAAATTTTACATGTAAATTACTGTCTCTAGAATATTAATTATAATTATATTTGTTAAGATTTTAACATTTTAAAATTGTTTTTATTGATTTTTTTCACTTAAAGAAACGCTGCTTAAATCGTTCGTTTAAGTAAGTCATTCATTTAAATAATCTTAAAAACATAATTATAATTAAAAACATTAAAGTAATCTTACAAACATTATTTAAATTTATGAAAACAACGACGGAATACTGCTGCAGTATGTTTGCGCAATTGTGCAAATGAAAATCGTTTTAATATATATTTTGAATCTGCAGTGGATGTTGACGGGCAAGTTTTATTTTTATTTATTTTGCCCCGTATTTTTTTAGCAATTGGTACATATAATGTGGATGTCGTCAAATTATCATCAATAGCGCTAGTAACAAAAATATCGAATATTACAAACAATTATACAATTAAATAATAAGATTGCAGTATTCTTAAAAATATATACTGAAAAATGAACATTATTTTCCCAAGTTTGAAGTACTGAGATGTTTCGAATGCTCCACTCTTTATTTAGTTATGAAAAAATTAATAAAATTGAACTATAATCTAACCTGCAATTATAATTTCCAATAGAATTGGTCGCAAGACTCGCAGGTAGCTGTGACAATCTTGTCGATTCTGCAATGTTCCTAACCTTTAATGTTCCTTTTGTTAGCTGAATATCACTTTCAGAACATATGTGGGTGAATATATGGGGGGCATGATGGTCACTTTTGATTATAGCATTTATATTTTTGGCTTCTTTTGGTTCAACTTTTATTATAATATAAGAACAATCTTGATTGTCATCATGACAATCACGTTCGATTATAGCATTTATATTTTCTTCTAATGGTTTAACTGTAATTTTTAAAATATCACTTTAAAATATCAATCTGGTCGTTAAAAATTTTATCTAAATATAAATAAAAAGAACAATTTATATGTAATTATTTTTGCCTCGTGATGAAATATAAATTATACAATTATATAAAACACTATCAACCAATTATCCGCAGTAAAAATTGCTTACGACAAATTATGTTAAAAAAGCAATAAAAATTGCAAAATATAAAATAATTATGTAGTACCTTCTGTCATATCATTATTAATTGCTTCATATATACTTGCTATACTTTGTATACGCTCATTGTCTTCAGTCTTGTAATCTTTCAACAACGTATAGCATATCATATTACCTATTATATTTAGTACACCACATACCGTTTCTAAAATCTTCATCTTTTAATTAATATATTTATTAATTTAATAAATATATAATAATAAGTAGATTTAAACTTAGTAAGAACTTAAATAGATAATACGAATTTAAATAAATTGTATCACACTTGTCACACAGTAACAGTAATCTACAACACTCAATCGGTTAGTGTCGACTACAAAAATGAAGCAGATTTAAATAGATTTAAGCCCAACAGAATTGTTTGTAAATATGAATTCTCGAGAAATTAAAACAAAACTGTTTTAAACTAATTACGGAATGTAAACAATTTTTGTATGCTTACAAAAATAGAATAAGAACTACATATTTTTATATCATATTTTTCTATTTCTTAGCTAATATTTGTGCACTGATGTATGTCAACACAATTTTTTAGTTCTTACTTTTTATACAATAATAAAAATACTGCTTTATCGACAATAGTAGAAACACATATTTGGAAGAGAAAGAGGAAAAATACAGCCTGCATTTTGACTATATCAATAGAAGCGCTATATTGATACACATAATAATATCACGCCCACACATTTTATGAATATAAGAGGCGCTTCTGTTTCTTGCTTTTTACCAAGAGCAAAATGCAAACTGTCGAGACTGCGGAAATTGCCGAAGGTGGTATTGATATGCATTAAGTCAGCATCAATATATTCCATTAGACATATCTTTATTCTAGTCAGCGTGGGAAAAAAGATAGAACGTACATAAATGAATGTTTGATGATGTATAATAGCGACTATATTAGAGCAGAAAACAAGTCATGCAAAAAGCGTAGTTACGCAATCACGTTACAATGTACAGACTGCAGCGTAAAAAATTAACAGTGCGTTTAGAGAGAAAAAAAAGATGCTTTCTGTTGAGCTTTCGGATACAAAATACCAAAAATAAATTTATACATTTCGATTTTCTTATTAAAGTCCATATCAGGAAAATATTTCTTGTGTAAAAATAAGAAACGTCCAATTTACAGTTGTACATAACAAGCAATCGATAATCATTCAACCATATCGTACATTTTTTCTGCAAAACCTGCAACAAAAAGTGCAATTGCGCAACGTCCGAAGGACACATGAGATCTATTTCTGTAATATATTTCGGTATTGTTGACAAATCCAAATAAAATAGGTAGTTCCTAATAAAATTTAAATTAACTTATACATTTTATTCAGTATTTTTAGTAACTTAACTTTAAAACTTGAAAAAAGTTGATACGTAACATACATAACACAGACAAGACGACGTATTGACAAGATTCCGTTAGAATGTAACATATGCGCAACAATATAAGATTTTTGCGAGGTAATATAACATATATATGAAGACTTATCAGACTTGTCAATCGAGCAGGATCGTTATCGCCTGCAGAATCGTTATATCAGCGTTTGAGAACACGCCTATCAAATTACTGTAGGAATTAATTATTGCGTGGAGTTGCAATTATTTTTTTATGCTTACCGTGGAGAACCTTGGCGTTACTTTAAAAAGATTAATGATTCTTTAATCGCTACTGACAAATTACGTTTCTAGTGCGTTAGCTTGTAAATGTTAACTTATAAATAAAATAACGTATTTTTTACATGTAACTATTATAGTTATATACAAAAATGTTGATTGAATGTGAAGTTTGTTCACAAAATAATTAAAGCAATCCGTTATTTAATCAAAAGAACATGCTTGAAATTATCCATTTATCATTGTACCGGTCTGACGGGTCCGCTATTTTAAAAAAGGATTAAACGTACTTTTCGTTTAGCGACGCATGAACATTGGAATTAGTATAATGTTATACTTGGTTATACCATGAATATTACATTCCCGCGATTTTATTTGCTTTGTCTAATTTAGATTCAATGATTTAAATAGCCTAAAAAATACCAAGGCTTAATGTATGTCTAGTTAATAATGAGCATTTAATTCAATTTGCTTAATTGTTTTTTGTGCAGTTTTGTTAACATTTCTATATTTCTATCATATTTTATTAATTATTATATAATCATATATTATAGTTAATCATACACAGAATTTTATGTTACATTCTTTGCATCTACTTATAAATGTAAAAAAAATATTTTGCAATTTCGAATAAGTTATTATTATTTATGTATATATTTCATTGTTGTATTATTGAATAATACATAAATGATACGAATCATTAATTAAATATAAATATCTATTATTGTGTGAGCTGCCAAAAATATGGTGACGATTTACCATGAAATAATTGCCACAAAATAGAGAAAAGATGCAATCTTTTCTAAATGAATTACGTCCTTGACTCGCACTTTCCATATCTACATCCGTGCTAGAACACCTGAAGAGAATGCATATCCTGAACGTTTATCTATTTGCTTATACAATATATATTTAGCAATACTATGAAGGAGACTAACGAAAGCCATTAAAAGATATTACAAGTTAAGCATTTTCTGTGTGTGTGAATAAGAAATTATTATATTATAATAACAATACGTTTATAACTTACTTATAAATGTACCTTCTTAGATTACTCGCAGTTTTATTCGCACAACATTCTTCGTTTTCTATCGTAATGACATAGAAGTTGTAATCACAGATTTCTATAGAATAGATCGCTAACATGCTACCGTTTGTTACCAGTTGTGTTGAAGCCAGACGCCATATTTATCCGATAATCACATACAGTGCTTTATGAAGTAGTGTTAGTGTACATTTAATAATATTGGTTAAAATTTGGACGTTTTGGAATGTAACCTATTGGCTACTGGGTAAAGATGACTACTACCCCCTCTCCTGAGTTATTTGGCTTCACTTTATTTCTCAGAGCTAGCGATCTATGCTATACAGAAATCTGTGGTTGTTGTAATATAATGCAATATTGAAATACCACGTAAATAAGTTGAATGGCAAAATCACATACCACGTGAAAAATATCCAGTCACAAAATAAAAGAATTATAATTTACAAAAATTGCCGCCACGTGTTGTGTATCTATCGATATGCAGGTAATTGTAAGCTAATAACTGTCTGTATTATATTATGCACTCGTATAACGAAATCACTCACGGTTAGATCTGTTAGTCAGACAGTTACTGCACGCTAGCTATTACTTAGGTAATCATTACGATCAAATGATATCCTAATCAGCTCAAAACTTATGGTTATGAAGGGCAAGCAGACATAATACTTATATCACTTTATGATGCAGATCTTTGCACAATATTAATTGACACACAGCCATCATAAAAAAGTATTATCATTTTGATAAATTACTTATACTTAATATACTATAACTATAAATTCTTTGAATAATTTGAAATTTGAAATTTTCTCTAGCAAGATCATTATTGACACGTAATTTTTATTTTTTAATTTTAATTCATTCTTAAATATTGTTTAATATTAAATACTATTCGTACAATGACTGAAAATACTGAAATTCAGTAAAGAATAAGATTTTTAATATTTATTTGTATTTTTGAAACTTATTTCCCCCAAAAACTTTTTATTCTTAATTTATTATAATTAAAAAACTATTGGTCTGTTGTTTTTTTTATATAAACACCTCGATTTTTTAAGGAAACATTTACTGTACACTGTTCAAAGAATTTGTAGAGAAAAATGGTCTAGAATATTTTGTATATTATTTATATATTGACTTCATAATTGTGATAAATTTCATCAAATTGATTACATTTGCACAAGAACATTATTCATGGAATGTAAAGATTATACTATCGAAAATGGACACAGGATAGCGCGCATAATTAAATATGTTAATTGCAGCGAGATATTTAATCAAGCATTCCGAAGTGCTGGATATGCACGTTGTCTGCGCGATTTTGTCGCTCTATTAATTTACATGCCTTTCATCGCATATTTAGAGAGACGCGGTCTATCAAAAGTAACAGGATAATTAAGGAATTACACAGTAAATCAGTGTCATGTCAGTAGGGCGCTTCGCAAATCAAATATTTTTTAAACATACAATTCATATTTTCTTAAAATATAGAAATATACTGAAAAATTCATTTTTTACAAAAATGCAGAAGCCACGCCGCGAGATATTCAGTTTCGGTAATCGTGGTACGACTTTAAGGACAATGTGTGAATCATCGAATCATGAAATTCTCTGAAACGTACAACGTATATTCAAGGCGAGTGTACTTTCGAAATTGTATAAAATTGTAACAATTAAGATTTAAGATTTGGGCCGTCTGCCGGTGCCCGATTTAACCAAAATATCGAGTGAGCCGTCCGTTCAGTAACAGGGTAATGTAATTGACCATGTACTGTCTCTGGTCTATTCGTTATACGAGCGTGTTAAATGGTCGTGCTTACGTGCGTTAAAAAATTATGCACGCGCCGTACAAAGGCCTTGGTCTCTATAACGTACACCATTATTAGTCTCGTACACTCTCACATGCGTAGGAAGAAATCTATATATCTAAATGTTTATGATTAACCGGTAGCTTGATTAATTATTAATTGAAGAATCAAGGATCGCCTGCACGGATCGCGAGTGTGGGCGTTTAGAATTCTCCGCGTGATCTAAATCGTCACCTTTACACTTTGATGCACGTGTATCTTAAACTACTATCATCTATTAATAGAGAATTGATGTCAATGGCCAGATCGCATGAATCAGATCTAGAAAAAGATGTAATTGTATTCAAATTCATTGTTTTTTTAAATAATTGAACTATGTAAAGCAGAGAGGCTAATTTAGTTTGTATTTTATAATAAACTCTTATTCATAAAATTATTCAATAAAATTTCTTTTTTGGAATATCTGTATTGTACGATCTATTAAAGCAGGTCTCAATCGAATTTTCATTAAAAACCATTTATTTTCCGATTGACAATCCGCTTCGTATCTCTAATTAACAAATATGTTATAATGACAATAGTGTGTTAAATATTTAAAATGTCTATATTATCTTCGCGCGATAAATATTTTATTGATAGCATTATATTAATTAGATTGGTTTTGTTGTAAATCGCTCTGTGTGCTGAACCTGTTTTCCGTGTCGCTTGATAATCACCGGTGATATTCGTTCATGTCATTGCATGATAGTTAAAGAACGAGAGCATGCGAGAACAACGCTGAAAAATGAAATCATTCTCTGTACCGAATATCTCGGGCATTGTTTTTGCGAGGCGAACAGCCACCGGTGACATAAAGACAATGTAGAACAAGGGCGGGTAACATTGCGTCACTACACTTCCTACTTCTGAAACACCGTAAAAGCAGAATTGAATAATCTCGCGTATAGCGGAAAAGTAACAGCCTCCCGACGAGGCTAATCTAAGGTCGATTACTTCGCCATACGCCTGCATTTATCTGACTCATAACGGCAAAGTAGAAGTCTATCGACCCAGAAAATTTCCCTTCCTTAAACTTTACAGCAAAGCTATGCTGTTCGTATAGTCAATTAGCGTCGTTAATTACCGCTATAAAAGGATTCTTTTTTCTTTTACGGATTAAGTTATGAAAATAATGTAAACTGAGCAAAATTTTCAAGTGATTAAGAACAATTTTTATTGATAGATTTATAATATTGAAATCAGTATGTATTATACACTTCGCCGCGCTTTTCCGCTTGTCAATTACTTGTTGTCCACTAGTTTCTCGCGAGATGTATAAAACATCGTGCTAAGAGATAATGTATCTTCGAGCCCATTAATTCGCGGTATGCAATTTCAGACTCGATTTTCCATAATGAACGAGAACTGGCCGATAAGTCGTCATTAGTCGTATCGCAACGCGACGTTAAGCTATAAAAATTATTCTGCAGACCACACCTGCGATGCAAGGCTAGATTTTTATCTGGCTGTTAGTATGTCAGCTCGTGGGATTTATTTCGCCACTCCTACGCGATTATGCGTTTTCCATGCACGTTGCGATTTTCCGAAATCATATGTTATCACAAATATACGTTCCAGATGTCAAACTGCTGTATCAGCTGTCACGGATGAAACGTATAAATAGTTTTAAAACGTATCGACATTTACTATCAATTGAAGCTACATACAAGCTGTTGAATGGAATAGCGAGATATATATCGATTAAAAAACAAAAAACTTGTTACATACGTATCAATTTCAGTATTTATTTTAACATTATATGAAATTCTACATTTCTTTCTCTATAAAATCATAAAAAAATAACTATAAAATGTGAAGTTGAATTTTTTAATGTTTTTAATTTATTGCGAAATAAAAAAATATAACTTATAACTTATAATTTATGCTATGTTTCTCAAAAATGATAGAAATAAATATATATAATTATATAGAGGTTATAGAAGATTAACGAGAATGAAAATGATAGAACAAAATTAGATAGGCTTTTCTTATGATAACAATGTCTAAATATTAATCATTAGCAATTCTAAATATTAATATTAATAGTTGTTAAAGAAAATCGGAGTAAGAGTTATACATTGTTGAGAATGTCCGCAGAAAGGTCAGATATAGTTCCTAACTTCTATGCACATCATACATAGAACAAGGATATGGTTTTAACGACATCCATCATAATGCCATCGTTCTGCCGTTGTGCGCGTGCCAGTAATTTATTGCGACAGGCTTGATCATATTTTTTCTTTTAACAGACTTCAATATATATAACATAATAAAATTATATCTCCAATATATACATATATATATGTTTAACGCCTACATTTTACGATTATAAAAAAATGGATTGTTTCTATTGGCTGCAATATAAAATCTACATATGCGAATATTAATGTACACATATATATGTGTATATATATATATATATATATATATCGAAATCAAGGTTGTCCTTCTAAATTGACATAAATTGGTTAGGATAGGAAATTTTTATTACAATCCATTCAGAAATGTATAGTAATCTATAGGAAACTACCATCATCGGACAAAATTTGTCCATAAACGATCGATGAACTTTCATGAAAAAAAATAAAACGTAATAAATTGTTTATTTAAAATATTAACATATATGTCACATAGTTACGTGATTTAGCTCAAATTAATATCGTTTAAAATATTAACGTTATAACAAATTTCGGGGATCAAACACAAGTTGCAAAAATTATTGAGTAGATAAATTATTTATTATGAAAATAATAGGGGTAAGTAATCTTGCTCTCACTATGATGATTTTTTTATCTTTCATCATAAGGGAGCTGACATTCTTTATCCTAAAACCTAATTCAACTAATCCAGACGGCAAGGGTAGTTTTTATGAAGACTTAACATCTCTCTTTGGCCGCTTATGTCATATTTCGTCCATTTCTCCCAACCCCTTTTCACAAAAGCCGGTGAGCTTTCTGGTCACGCCGGTAACCCATTTCCCGAGCTTTTACAGCCGCGACCTGGTTATTTAAAGACTGTGACGCATTCTTATTGCGTCTTCGGTTGTGCAAAGAGATAATCTCTGTCGCGATTGTTGTGGGACAAATAAAATTTTAAAAACTAAAGAAAAAAGGGAAAGGTCTTTCACCAGTGATATGAGATTATATAAAAAAATTAGAGATACAATTATTTTATGAAATATAAAACATATAATATATAACACAAAAAATTATTGCTACTATATTTTGGCGTCAACCATATTTTAAAATGTAAGAATTAAAGGAAGCGCTCTTTAAATAACCGCGCAAGTTTGTGATTTAGTAATAATACTCGTATCTAAAAAGATAGAAATATCTTAATAATATAAAGTCAGGCAAACGAAATGATCAAATCAATTTAAGTCTATATTAGTTAATAAGTTACACAATATGCAGGTCCACGAAAAAGAGTGTTATTGGCGCGCTTTTAGCGAGATTTAGAGTGATCCTCGATAGATCAGCGAGGTAGACGCGAAGGTAGAAAATGGACGAATGCAAGTACAAGCGAATGCACCGCGTGCGTATGTATATACACACGCGCGAGCCCATTACCGTTGCACCATTTTTTTGTCTCCAATCGCAATAACATTAACAATTCTAATCAGATTGCCACAATATCACGTGCCGGAGGCCTGCCGCGACCGCGGCCAATGGTTGAGTAGCATGTAGGAGGAAAATCATCGGCGTGACGACCGATCGAACGAAAGGGGAAAAAAAAGAATTATTTTTTTCCACGACGAATCCATTGAAAAAAATTACACTTACCGATATACATTAATGCAGAAATAATCGCTTTGGACTGGCTTCACGTCGTCGATATTACTGTGGTCGCAAAATTACGTGATCCTTAAGGAACGAGGTAATCCGCCGTCTCTTTCTGCATTCATCTCCCTCGGGAATGTCGCGAACGAAGAACTCGCGATAGGATTCCGCGAAGAAGGAATGGAAGTACCTAAGCGGATTTTCTTATGGATTCGTTCCATTCGCATTCCTATGTAATTAAGCATCTCCCCGTCTCTCTCTCTCTCTCTCTCTCTCTCCTCTGTTACACGTGGATGTAACGTGATGATCACGATGGCAACAAAAGAAAAAATAATTATCATTATATCGTTATTTGTATCACGTGTTAGACTTGTTAGCCTTTACAGTAGATTTGAATTTTGAAAACAGACATTTTTCAAATAATCGATATCATTTTATATAAATATTAACATTTTACTTTGCGAAATAAAACATTTATGCATCTTATTATTTTCACTAACGAAAATACTATTAAAGATCAACAAATCTTATAAAAATTAGCGTGGCTGTTAAACAATTAACCTATAATATAATATTAACATTTTAATTTACTAAATATATTTATTTACAATTTGCTAATATTTAATTTTATTTAAAACTACATTTTTATAGTTGCTATCTGTGTTTAAGATTATGCATAAAGATAGTAATAATAAAAGAAATAATTGTAATTTTGTGGTAATGTATATGCATTGCTATTATAACATTATAAATATGCTTACTTATTTATAAAATATTTGTATAATAAGAAATAATGATTTTAAAAATGCATTATTTAAATATTTATATTGACAATCACAAATTTGTATTAATAATCGATAATATCAATACTCTTTAATTAGCTCCAGATTTCTCGAGTCTCTTTGATGAAAATTTGCCCTAGCTTAATGGTTTTTAATAGTATCTCGTTAGTATTATTTTCAATATGTATTCTCTGAAATGCTGAAGATATTCTTTATCTGTACAAAAAAATTTATTATAAAAAATTTAGGGGCGCACCCCTAAATGAAGGCATGCCTTCGCCTTTGTATAGAATTTTTTTTTAATTTTGTATTTGTACCGACTTGCTTATTATCGGTTATTTTACAGTTTTATATTTCTGCATCGTAATTTGAAAAATATTAATATAATATTTTTACAATATTAATTACTGTTATTGTTAAGTGTATGTATATACTATATGTGTTATTAAATATAATTCGTTTTCCAACAAAGTTTTAGTAAGCAAAGAAATATAAAAGTAAATATTTAAATCAATTTATGAACGTTTTTCAAACACAAAAATTTCTTATCAAAATTAAATAATACTATTTTTTTTAATATTTTATTTAAAATTATATAATTTCCTAAACACGAATAAACTGAGTATTGTGATTATTTATATATTTTTTAATTTCTTTCTAAATTTTTATACATATTTTATCTATTCTTTAAAATATATAAAAAGGAAGAATTAAAGATGTAAAAATAAATTAAAAATATGTTTATAATATATGTATGCACTACAATGAATTATATATACCAACGGAGTTTCTATCTTCCAGATGATTCAAGTGCAGCAGTATTTAAACTTAAATGTTTGTAGCGTCATCTACCATCTATCTTCAGCAATATGTTCATGAGGAGATTGTAATGTCAGCAATCGAACATGTAGGAAATAATGAAAGCTTATCACACAAAAATTGGAAATATACAAATATAAGAATTTTAATAATAATGTAGTATAATAATTTCTTTATACAGAAAAAATATATATATAAACTTCTTTCACGAAATGAAACAAAATTAAAGCTTTTCTTAATATGTTATTTGTTAATAATATTTATACAATATTTCATTATACATATTATAATCCAATAAATAATATGCATGAATTGATATTTACATTTAGAATAAATTTATAATAGATTAAATAAAGATAATTTATATGAAATTTATTTCTGTAACACATAAGATAAAGTAATATTCGTTCTAATGATTGCGTTGTGACAATCGTGTAATTGAAAGAATAATGTTTTAGTTAGAAGTAATTATTAATTAAATAACATTCAAAAGAATTCGAGTTTTTACATTTCTTTCATGTGAAAAATTATTCCGCAAAATAAACTTTTATCTGTCAGATAAGTAAATGAAGAATATTGAATTGAGTGTGATCGATTGTTGATTATTATGTGACATTTATGCAATATCATAAAGTTGAATTAATTTCAATTTAACAATACTTAAATTATGTCTACTGTATCTAGTTAGTAGATAATATAATTATGAGATATTGATCACTAAAGACAATGTAAAAAGTATTCCAAAAATATATTATTATTTCTAGATTCGAGAAAATAAAAAAAAAGTTTAGATAATGTTTAGATAATAATGTAATAAAAATTGAAAGATTCGTGAAGACCGTCATAGTTGCCAACATAAAGACTTTTATCTCTCTTACGAAAATTTCTGCAATTTTAAAAATTTTCTATGCATTACCGCCCTCTCAGCAAATATCGCAACTAGAGTGAGAAGAAATAAATCGAAATAGACGGTAACATGGAGAGAAATAGAATTATATTAAAAAGAAGAAATATCCTTGCACATAAGAAAAGAATGCTTTTTTTTAAAAGAAACGTATACATATGTAATATATACGAATATTATGTCGCAGCTGTTTCATCAATATTTATGACGATAAATGCCGCTATAATTATAAAAATCAGAAACAAAATGTGTTGTTAACATATTAAGAATTGATTTTTTACACATTTATCTTTTATTATTTATTCTTACATGTCACTTCTATTTTATATCATTGATTTAAACATTTCAAAAGTTTGAAATATTGTTCAACATTACAATTAATATGTTCCGATTTTTATTTTTTCAACATTTATATATTATATATATATATATATATATATATATATACATATATATATATATATACACATATATAATAATGTGATTTTCAATATCGAAAATTATGTTATAAAAAGCGAATTATTATGGGAGAGAAGAAGGTAAAGAATTAACATTGTTCCCATCATTTTTAATATTTATTATTTCTCCTATATTATTCTTACTTTGAATAATTGCCGCCAGTCAGAATATCGCTATTTCGATATCTCGAGAATCGCAACGTCATTCGTCGATGCAGATTTCGAATCGTAAAGTTAGACGTGGAGCGTGCTGCGGCGGGTCATAAGAGTATAGCATTCGTGTCGTTCCGCATTTCTCGCGATTGTTCTCGCGATTGTCCGAAATCTTGAATCTTCGCGTAAGATCATTGCAAAGAGTCGCGCGATTGACGCGTAAAATGTCATTGTTGCACACCGATGTCGCGATTCCAATGAGGGAGTCCCGAGCGATCGGCGCGTCGTAAAATTTCACGTATCGTCGCGCGTGAACGGCGCTCCGCGTTTTGCGATTGACGTACACAGGTTGAGCGCAGGTACGAAGTGTGTTTGTTCCCCGTGTACGCCGTACGTAGCGTGTATAACGAAGGGGGGGGGGCGAGGGGTGGAGGGGGGCCGCGGGGTCGCCCAGGAGGCGCCGAGCGCGGCCGAACGCGACCGAGCGGCCGGGCTGGCATAAACGTCGGCGGCAACAGAAAACATGGCGGCACTGCGCCGCCACTGCGACGAGCGCGAGGTTGGAGTCGCGTGAACGCACGTTTCCCTCCCGTTGCGTGGACACGCTGCGTACGTACGTGCCGTGGGGCGCGCACGAGCCGCTCGATAGAAGCACCGGGGACGGGGGACGAGTCTTGACGACGAAACGCGATGAGCGCGCGCCGCGCCATGGTGTGACAGCATGTACAGTGTTTCGTGACGAAAGGAATCGCCCGCCGCGCGGCCGCGACCCGGGATATCTGTCCGTGTCAGGATAATAGTCGTTGCGCGTCCAAACCGGCAGTCCTACCAGTCCGAGGTGACATAAGTACGTATCTCTTGGTAAAATATTTCTTTCGTTACACCGCATAACGAGTCAGCTCCTTTTCCTTTCTCCGTCTTTTTCTTTTGCGCTCTTTCTTTCTCTCTCTCGCTCTCTCTCTCTCTCTCTCTCTCTCTTTTGCCACGCTCTCATTGTTTTATCAAATCGCGCAATATTGAGCCGTTCGCGCTCGCGATTCAGCCCTCGAAACTTACACTGTCACGCGACGTCATGTGATTCGTATTGGCGGAGCTGGCTCGTTCGGGTGTGTGTTCCCCCGCACACCCGCTGTCATTCGTAAGGGCAATGACACCTAGAGCGCATCGCCCTCGAGAGACGGCGAGGCCCTTATCTTCGGAAGACACGGTGTTAACGACCCGGCGTTAATCAATCCGATCGCGGGTCTGTTCGTTCCGGATAAAGGCTGATCGACGGGGAGGGTTGAGGTAGGCCTTTACGAGCGATTTATCGCGTCACACGGATTCGTCGCGCGATGGCGATCGCGTAACCAGCCCTCCCGTCGACCTCACCGTCGACTCCCGATCGAATCGACGTCCCGCCGATTGTCTTTCGCGCCGAGGCGCCGCAACCTGTTCGTTCAAGGACTCGTCCGGTTCAAACCAGATTCGCATCGATTCGAATTCGCCGATGATACATCCGACACTGTTAAATACGCGGTTGATCGTTTCGAGAAACTGCGACGACTGAAAGGAGTCGCAGTTTTCGCGCTCTCCTTCCCCGAAATTTCGCGAGGACGATTTCGCAATTTCGCGGAGCAAGAGAGAGAATTGTACGGTCGACGATCTGGATATAAAGACAGCAGTAGATTTCGGAAATCTAATCTCGAACGTAACCATCGAGATTCTCGAAGATCGTAGTAGAAATGTTAGGTGATGAGATGGAGGGATGAAGAGGAGGCAGAACGTATACGTAGCACGCACACGTGTGCGCAAGCTGGATACATACATTCGTGATAAATAGGTCAGGCGCTCCTCAACATCGCGGTCATTGACCCGGGTCTCGCACCGCCGATAAAGCAGAACGTTAATTGTCTGGATTTTTCATTACCTATATACGCGCCGACGATAGAGGTCACCACGTCCCCGAGATTCGCGTCTGTCTCATTTTTATTTTATTCCTTTGTTTCATTTATTATCGTGATCTGATAAACGGCATTTATCTCCAGGGTACTTTGGCTTTGCGTCAGCATACCGTCTCGAACAAATATTCCTTGTGTTTCGCAGAGACGAGTCCAACAAAATATTCCTTGCGTTTCTGTCAAAAGTTTTCATAATGCGGATAATTACATACATACTCATAAACATGTTTTTTTAATGCAACGAATGTTTGAGAAAGAGTGAAAGCAACATAACTATAATTTCAAAATAGTTGAAAGAAAAAGAATGAGAATGACTCATATGGAATAGCGAAAGTTAATATTTTATTTATTCCTTAAGTAAAATATTTTTTCGAAAATTATACTGCTCGTCGTTGACTTAGTTCTAAAGATATATAGAAAAGGATTAAAAATGAATGTATTTCTATTTATACGTAATGCCGATAAAAGGAATTGGTCTTAAAAAGAAAAAAAAAATAGTTTTCAGTACTAGCATAGCATCAAATAATTCTGCTTTGTTTTTAGATGTACATAAGAAAATATAAATTTGATATTAATTTTAAAAAATCGATATTTGTTACTACGAAACGGTGAAAGAAAACGTCCAATCTGTAGAATGTTATCTAATTCCTAATTGTGCGTGTAATATGATTTTATATCTCATACCTCTGATGTCGTTCACCCTCGTTAATCATTAAAGTCGCTTACTGTGCACTCACATGCGTGCAGGCTATTGCCCTCCAGCAGCGTTGTTAAATTTATCAGAATTAACTAAGCGTGGTCAATGCTTCGATGTATATTTAAACTGCGCGTCTGACGATCGCGAGCAGGCAGAACGCGCCGGCCTTGAACCCGAAAACTATATTCGATAACTGTATCATATAACTATATTTACATTATCATGCCATTAACTGGAACCGCGAGCTGTCTGCGTGTCCCAAGGTTAATTCCGCCAAACTGAAACATAGGGCTAAACATAGAAATGATTATCGTGTCAACTCTATTGTGCGAGAGAACTAGACGTTTTTATCCGCGCAACATCAATCCTTACGTGATTTCCTTGCACGATTTTTAAAGCGAATTATTCACACGTGCGTGAAAATATCAATTTTTTTACACACGATTTCCAGAGCAATGATTTTTCATTAATCGTTACGTTTGCGTACAAATCTGATCTTTGAATTTTAGAACACTAGATTAGTTTGTAATTTTGTCTTAAAAATTTTATTATATGTATATGACTGTTTTATTATACAGCGATAATCGATTAAGAGTAGAGTCGAGGTTGCTTTTTTCAGCACTCTTTATGAAACTAAACTTCAACCTATAAGTAGCTACATAACTATAGCTATCGAAAATTAATTACTATATTTCCGTGAGCCGTGCTGTTACGTCGTAAACTTTGCTGCACTTTCTTTAGCAGAATTATTTGCCCTCGATAAAGTTCTACTCTGCTATATCCCCTTCTACGAATAGTTTCTGTAATAATTTAGAAGACGGCGGACGTAGATATCCATTCAAAATGTACATGAACGATCGATCGTGTAACAAATCGCAATTTTGTGACGTCATGTGTGAGATCGCAACATTAATTTCGGGACATTAAGCTCCTAATGTCATGTCATTTAGGTCAATCACGTTACTGCCCGGACGAAATTTAGCTTCAACGATGTCCGAATATAAGCCGAAACAGTGCTATTTCGTATCTTAAACTGTTCACAGTTATTCAAGGACAGCAATGGTGTACGATATAGAATACAGAGTACAGACACTATAGCTTGAACTCGACAAACAACGCATATAGTGAGAAAACTGAGCAATCCTACAGTAAGGCGTTTTGGTACATTGTAAAAAGGTTGAATTGGAGATTGGAAGCACTTTCCATGTTTATGTCTTGAACCGATTCTTTCTGGTTTGATCCTATATAACGGATTATCTATACAGGATGCAACGCTTAAATGTCTCTCTCAGATCTGAAGATGCGGAGAATGTGCAATTACGTATTTCTGAACATTTACATATATTTAAACATTTTTTAATATAAATAATTTAAATATAAAATAATTTTTTATATTTTTATTTGTATTTTAAAATATTGTAATGTTAAAATATATCTAAATACATCTAAAAGAAGAAATATAAATGAAAAGGTTCTTATTTTTTTTTTAGAGAGATTTTGAATTTAATACAATAAAATACGTACAATATAATAAATCCATCGGCTGCAATTATACGTAAGGAATAGCGATTCCATTAAAAGGAACCAATGACATCTCAATAAAGTACATTTTATAAGAAAAATTTTGTTCACATTACGTTTGTTTTTTAGAACTATGTAAATGCACTACACATTTCTTTTGATCCAAGCGCAATTCTTTAAAAGATACATTTAATGATTGTTCGACGAATTATTATATATTCTAAATTGATATTGTATGATGCTTTTACGGTTCAGAGCAATAGGGCGCGATTGTCGAGCCGATAAAGCTCGCATCTTTTCACCGTCATGCCAGCGAGCAAATTTTAACTCCAAAATCACATTTATCCGTATTTTCGTATCTTTCAACGGTAGATTCATTATAATTTCGGTACAAGCGATTTGTCGATCAGTCGTCCTTACTGTCAATTTTGACGCTCATTACCTTTCTTGGTACCTTGCTCTCTAGGACGAGAAAAATGAACCGGCACGACAATGAACCCAACAAAGAATCTCGAATACATTTACCTAAATCCAGACGATTGGATGGCGATTCGATATACTTGAGACACCGAAAAGGAGCTTTGGTCCGATCGATAGCAGACATATTTCTATTAAGCTAGCAGCTCTATCACATTGGCAATGATATTAAATGTATCGCAGCATTATCGATTACTAGCCGAGTTATATGTCCTATTTACGTTTGATATTAATTTCTTAAAAATCAATTAGTTTCTACTAAACTTCTTTTTTTCTTCAACTCCAAATTAATTTCTCGTAATCATTGTACGAGAAAAATTTATAAAAATAAATTTATTAAATGTTATATATACAATTTAAAAAACAATAGATTAAATTGTATATATCTCATGAAAAAAATTCATTTTTTAAATTTATTATATGTGAATGTAACTATATGTATACTAATTTTTTATTTAAATCGCATTTTTTAAGTTTTTGAAGCTGTTCTACCTCTTTTCAGGTATTCTGTAAATAGTGTATTTCACGAGAAAAATTCATTTTTGTTGCTCTTTTCATTTCATTAAAGTACGATGTACAATGCACCGTTTATATACGCATAATACCCTTCGTTCAAGGGTACCGACGCGATCGTTGGGGTCTTGTTAGAAATCGCGTGGCTTATCGTGCGCGATAAGCGCCTACATTGTAGTTTCAAATTGCTACAGTAAAGTCCGCAGTCATTACCGTAGCGGTGTAGAAAAATATGCCAGGCATAACCGGACGGGCGACTGCGTCAGGCAAGATGCGCCGGCAAATAATGCATTCGACGTCTCGTAAATTCGATGATGACTAATGGCAGGCGGTCGCGCAAAAGCAACGACGTCGTGTCATCATCGATCAGCGGTTTATAACGGCTCATCCGCGCGTAACCGCACGTAGAGAGAGATCTAATAACCGTCGCATGATAACGCTATTCTCCGTGGAAACAATGGCCCGCTTTCTCGCATTCAGACCCGCACACCCGTTTGTGCGATTCCAATCCCCCGGGTTTTTCTCACATGTTCACCGTAGATTACGTAAACGTCCGTTTATCGTCTTCGTTAAAATGTCATGCTATATTCGTCCCGCCGGATATTAATCGGTTTTACCGCGGCGTTGGTTTAAGAACTCATTAATAATTGCGCCGACCGTAAATCATTCCCCAACTTCCGCTCGAAAGGTACTTTTGTCTAAGGTCTGTGTCTTCCCGTTCTACATTTAGCGTTGTATTGTACTGTTTGGTTTTCATCTGGGTGGATCTTTCCGAGCGTTGTTTGTCTAATATGGGAATTGATTAAATGTTACTGGTTAGGTTAGCAAAGTACTTGTACTATCCAATTTAACAGAGAATGTTCTAACTTTTAGAGAAAGAGAAAGAGAGAGAGAGAGAGAGAATATCTATTTTATTAAAGTTTAATTTATAATGTTATATTTTTGTTAAATTACAATGTTGAATTATGTATTTTATATAATACGTGTTATTTTTTCAATTTGTTCAACTATTGAAGTTTTCGGTTTTTAGCATAAACAATTGTTTTAACAATTTATCCATTACGATTAAATTTTTCACGGCAAAATTAAAATTAAACATTTTTTAATTGCTATGACGACTGCTGTTACATATTAATATTAATGTTAGTAGCATTTATTTTATTCAGTTACGACAAATATTAATTTCCACACTAATAATGTTGTGTAATGGAAATTTCCGTCGAATTCACCTTACTGTACGCGCGCATTTTTATCGTGTCCGAAACATGGTATTGTAAAAACAACCCAATATCAAGTACGTGCGGCATTTCACATTCAAACCGGCGTCAACCGTGTGCGGAACGGGTTATTATCGAAACAGTAAATTTAGCAATACGACCGGTACGTCGCATATCGAAACAGAAACGCCTGTAAACACTTCGTTCGTTCATCCTGACCCAGATAGGCCGGCGGCTCTCTGTTCTGTTCGTATTTGTAGGAAGAATTTTCGGTTCGGCCCTTTGGATCCGATTTGATCCGAGCACTTCTTGTCGAGTGGAATGGCGCGCAAAAGGCAACACGCTCCGATGACACACTGCTTGGAATTTCAATAACAATCACTAACGACCAGTTAAGACAACTTCTGGCAAGTAATCCGATAGCGTTCTATTGATATCCGAGCTATAACACTTCAGACGTTGCACGAAATCGATCCCAGTTGTAGTATCCTAGAGATCATGAAGTTATTATGAGATTTTATGCTCCTTTTGACATTGCTCCTTTCGACGTTTGCGCGCTGAATTTTTACGAGCTTGTGCTTCTACCACGTGTGGACGTTTATTCTTCCCAATCGCGCATTACTGATGATGCTTGGAACGTGTTGTCGATTGAATGAAAAAAAGTTAAGCCTGTCGTAATTTTCGCGAAAGTTTAAGTAAGAGAGCGACTTAATACGAACAGCTACGATCAATTATAAGACGAAGAGAAATGAAACACCATTCGTCATACTTTTACGGAAAATTGTGCGTGAGTTTCTCGGATAATGCATTCGCTGAACAAAGGAGAAACACGATAGACTTTCTATCGGCCGGGTTTGATTCGGCTTGCCGGTTGAATCATGACGTGTCCGGATTTACCGTACAAAAACAGACCGTGGCGAATCATCACGGAACGATTGCTGCAAGCGCGATGCGCAATGCGTCTTTTGATTTTTATTAATGCCGGTCGGTGTGTGCCAACGGATGTACGCGTGCAACAATGTTCGTTGACAATGAATTACCGTCGGCGATGGTATCGTTAATTTCTCGATTCTAATGCAATCGAAAAGTCCGCCGCGGACCTTGCACATAAATCCAACGCGCGAGCTATCGCCGGCTAACTTATCTTGATGACATCGTAATACATCACGCTCTAAACACAAGCCACTTTTCGTGGAACCATGAACGTCTACCGCGTGTCCATTTTCGCGCGGATTAATTTCTACAATAATTATATTTTAATTTTTTATAATACTATTTGCCATCGATTATTTATTTCCAAGACCGGTTGTTGCAAACTAGGACAATTCTTTTTTCCTGAAATGTTTATATTTTCTATTTAATCTTGGGAAATTATAAACTCTTTTTAGTATGATCGTTAAATGTCAATGATGTAAAAAGCACAAATAAAAGCATATAAGAAATTTTAATCATCTTGATTTGTTTGGAACAAATAATTGGAAATAAATAATTACTTAGTGAAGCCAACTTGTATCCATAGATGTATAAAACATTTTCATATTTATTTGTAATGACTACAACGCGACGATTGGCATAAAATACATTTTCCTATTTATGATTTTCGTTTTTTCCCTAATTCTCTTTTTAATTAAAGAAAATAATATTTATGTATGATTTATTTATTGCTTTAGAAAAATTTAGAAAGATTTTAAAGCTGAAAATAATTCAAAGAAACTTTTTTATGATGTTTGGCGGTAAAAGAGAACGAGAAAACGCTACGGTTCTTATTCAATATGAGTAAAAATTGTATTATGATATTAGGCAAGCGTTCCAGCGGGCACCCAGTACATCGAATACATAATTTCGTCTCATTAAATTCGCACGTTTAGTAGCCCGTGACTTTTACAAATGGGAAACTTAGAATCTAGTAGCAATTTCGAGTAGCAATTCTTCGCGTGAAGTAACGATAATTAACGATCGCGAACGCTGAATCAGTAAGGAGCATAGAGCCAGATATTTTAGAATCAGGATTCACGATATTAAACATTTCTTGAATGTGTCCATCCGGATTGCGCAACGGGATGCTATTAGTCTTCATTAGAAGCAGGATCGCGCGCATCTCGCGGCGCATTTACGGGCTAGGCATAAATCTATCATTACATTGGTCACGCCGCGCTGCAACGGCGACAGTGCGCACTTCTTTGTAATGCATTGTCTGTTGGTTGTATCCTTGTCACATTGTTGACACGCGTCTGCCGATGATAATTTTGCACTGTCACGCGATGTCACCGTTACCTTGCAACATGTGCGTATACTATATATGCGCATACACATATAATTATATATATATATAAATTTTATATATATATATATATATATATATATATATATAACCAATGTAGTGATACTAGTGGAAGTTTAGGAAGTTTTTACCCAAGGCAAGTAAAAATTTCAAATATCTTTGAATCATCGTCGATTGAATCACGGTTCGTTCTAGAATCTGTGGATTGTCGTCGTTTCCTCTTTAAGATCGCTTGTTAAACCTCCAAAACTTCCATGACTTTAGGACTTTAGAATCGAACGTCATCCGAGAACTATCAGATTTTCTCGTTATTATTTAATATTCTTTTCGTGAGCTTTTCGCGTCTCCTTCGATAAAGCGGGGATCGTCCATATATTATCAGGCGTCGTGGCGTCACCAGCGACTTCTAAAGTGGTCGTACATAGTTAATTAGTAGAAGAATGTTCGCCGATTAAAACTAGGTCACGCGACTGACGTCCATCTCCATGCCTGACCGGGTGGTGATAGTTATTCTTAGCACTCGAGAGAGGTGTGCGAGAGAGGGCCGCCGCAAATTGCAGGGGGTGCATTGTTGACATCATCCCGCATTCTCGCGTTGTTCACGTGAATGAACGTTATTGCATCTCGTCGGCCTGCTCGAGAGCGAGAAGTTCAAGGGCATCGGTCCGATCGTTTTAATGTTCACGCTAATCGATTAATCGCTTTCGCCGTCAACGATAGATATGTCGTACTCACAAGTTCAATTATTGTTTTTTACTTTCTTTAAACTGCAAATTTATAATTATCGTAAATTGCGACGATGTTGGAGGTATTTTCTGCGAGATAGATCTTACTTGCACATGTTCTCCGTTTGTTTGACTTAAGCAGAATTGTTTTGATGTATCATATCCTCGCATTCCTCTACTTAAATCTGCAAATCAACCAGCTCGAATTTTTTTCCTGCGACAGACGCACCTGCCGCAGGTGCAGGTTTCTCGCCAATGAAATGACGTAGGACAATGGCTAGAGTACGAGTCGAGTAATCTTTCATGTCGACCAATTACGATGATTTGTTTATTAAGGAGAACTTTTTGTAGCGCATTTCATCCGTTGCATAGATATTAATTGATAAACACTGTTACTATTATCGAATATTTTTTCTATAAAAATATTAAGAATTTTAAAAATATAACAAGCATCATTTTATGAAGGTATTGAAAATAGCACGGGTAATAGGCAAAATTACATTGCGAACAAATTTACTTTATAATAATAAAAACAAAGGATAAGGCGAACTTGAATTCTAGGAAGACTAATGTCATATGATTTCGAGTATTATATTGATGTGTCGAATTTTATAGAGAACAATCAATCAAAAATACATTGTTATGTTATCAGTTTTAGGAAAAGCAATTTTGAAAGACACGAAAGTGAAAATAATTTAGAGCGTAGAAGTCCATAAAAGCATCATATGTATACATATGTTCATACTTGCACACTAAAATGTACTTTAATGTGAGTTGCATAAACAGTATAAATTAACCCCAACTGTATACTTTTAGACAAGACATTTTGTTTGCGATTATTATACCGTGGATACTATTATGCCGGAGGTCTTCTATCTTATCGTGCGCGTAAAATAAGTGTTGCTCGTAAGCGTCGCGTCCTCGACAGAAAAGTCGAGCCCGCGGAAGATTTCATGCTTATCGCGTAAAAAGCGGGAATGCAACTGCGCAGCGATATCCGCACGCTATTTCTGCTGAAAGAGAGAGGATACGAAGTACAAAGTTACCGTCGATATCGACGCGTTTTGCTCACGGATTGCGAAGGTCGGAAGAGCGCGACCATGTGTATACGACGCGATTGCTTTTTCAAATTTCCGATAATCATTATTTACCGGATGCCATGGTCAGAGATTCACGCGTGTAAGTGCCGAACATCACAACTTCCATTCGTGAACTGTTTAATAACAGCTATCAGTGCGGCTATTTCAAATGAAGCGTTCTACGTAATTTCCTTAATTACTTAACTTCAGATTATATATTTCTCCTTCTTATATTTTTTAATATATTACCGCTTCAAAATCAATTTTGATATATTTTATTCTGTAAAGGTTAATTTTAGATTTAATGTACAATAGCTTTTCATATCTTAAAACTCAAGATTTTCAATATAACAAGTCGGAAATTGCTCCTACCTACGTATCATGAAATCGTGTATTGACAGTTTTTCATTGAAAACGATATATTTTAATTTATTATACAATGATACAAAAATAAAATTGAACTATATAACGTGTGTATTTTTAAGACTCAAAAGAATTATTTACATTTGTTGCTAAATATTAAATTAAATTATTTACAATTCGAGAAAAAATTTGTATACTAATTATACTTTAACCGATATTTGTTTCACACACAAACACGACTTTCATACGACATTATGTTATTTTAAAACAGTTAATCGGAATATTGTGTGTGATATTTAAAGAATATACTTCTTTTTAAATAAAAGCTTTTGCTTGTCCTTTTTTTATACTGATAGCAATACAAAGTAACGATACTTTATCCGATATCGTAACTTTAACACGTGAACTTTCGCTTACCTTTTAGCGCTCCGTTTAATTCGCAGACATGTGCCCAACGTCACGCAGAAAGGATTTGCAAGTATTTAATCGGCGGAATCGGTCACATGTGTAATGTATAGACGTTCGTGTATTTTATTAAAACATTATTGCTATACCCAGTGCATCAATATACACCGAGCGAGCAAACACACGGGACTATAAAGCAAACAATTCGGTACATTTCAAAGCTAGTAGAAAAACATTGTAAAGTAAAAACATTGAAGAAAAAACACAAAATTATATTTTAAAAATTATGGAATGCTATTATTGCAATTAATTATTTTTAAGAATGCTTTAGCTTTTTAGATATTTTGTCGGGTTATTTATTGTGTGCAAATTATTATATTTATTAATTTAGCATTCAAGTAACTTGTTTTTGCATTTAAAATGTATAAAAAATTGATTTCTATTTATTTTTATTAAAAAACTATTTTGTGATCTAAAATTGAAAATTTTTAATTAAAAATATACCATGAATTGATATATTAAACAAATAGATTTTTAAGTTTGCGAATAAATAAACAATATTTTTATCATAATTTTAAGCGAATTTTTATTTAATTAAATTTTTAGTTAAATTATATTTATTATTAGAAATTAAACATTGACCTAAATCAGTTTTATTGTGGATTTGTGGATTGGTCATTGTCCAGATATAATTCAAAGACGTGTTTAATCAATTTTTGGTAAAGAAAATTAATTATAAAAATGATCGTAAAAAATAGAAATAAATAGAATCTGTCAAAACTTGAATTTTCTAGGATAGATAAACGGGAAATAGATTGCTTATACAAGAAGTCTACAGAAATATTGAGTCTAAAATCTACTTTATCGCTTAAACGCGACTAACATATTTTTAAACGATACATATGCGAAAATACATCTATAGTTTTTTTTATAATCGCGTAAGTAAGAGAAAAAGAGATTTATCAGAATCATTTCCTCTGTTCTCAATAAACAGGAACAGTAATGGCGCAAGAAATGTTGGCCATCGGTAATATCAAATTTACTAATCTCATTGCTATCGTCAATCTTTCCGCCTGACAAGGATTCGTTGAGAAGTAATCACTTATTCGCAGAAACTGATATCGTCTACCACATCGGAATTAATTTATTGCGTAATGTGTCATGCACATTAATAAGTTGCTAATATCGTTCATATCATGAGCTCGCGTCCAATAAGCTCTCGTTACTTGGTATGATATGAAGATACATGACTCCCATATCTACTGTGTTTTGTAGCATTAGGTCATCGCATGCCCTGATTAATGTTATGAATTAATGTTACGGATTGTTTATGAACGTTAATACAACACGCAGACAATTAAATAATGCTGATTATTTACAATGCATTTTGAGAATAATGCTGATTATTTACAATGCATCATATAACATTAATTTTTTCTTAGTAAAAATTTACGTGACTATCATGTGTTGTATATGTTTAATATATTAAAATATATGTAATTTGGTATATTAGATTTTGTTATTAATTTAATATAGTCGATTAATTGATTGAAAACTAATTGTTTTTTAAGAAAAATGGAACATAATATAAAAACTTTTATGTATTTTAAATTTTAATTATTAATTTTATTTATATTAATTTATATTAATTCGAGAGAAAAAGTTGCTATTCCCATTTGATTAAATTTCCACTAAATAGAAGTTTATTATTTTTTTCTTAACAATATAAACGCGAGATCAGACAAGCGATATAGTCATTCGATTGTAAAATATTATTATGTCTAGAAATATAAGTACTTGTTTACTTTACTGTGTTTAATTTACAGTGTAATCTTTACGAACATATCACAAGATCATTTATGTACCTATATATCTGATAGACTCTCGTTTTCCGTGGGTGGCCGTTGAACTCGATACAGGTTCTACGAACTGAAGCGTATCTACGGAGAAATCTATGTACTTCAAAGCGCGGAGGGAGGTACACATGTAAAATGTATGCGTTAACCATTTATATACGAGAAAATGTGTGTACGCTTGCTCCATGAGATATTCATCTGTGCCTGCATCTTTAAGAACATCCCACACTTCTACGTGACATAGTTATACGATAGAATATCAATAAAACCGGAATCGCGAGATGTTGCGTTGCTAAAGCTTATACATGTAAGCTAGCAAAAGCGCATTTACGTGCCTTCCATGATATTATGACATGGATATTATGACATGTGTGTGATGGCAATATGACCGTGTTAGTTACAATGGCAGGGCATTGTTGCCGGCATTCAATCTCTGCATGGACATGTGTCATGAAAGCGCGTGTCCGCAAATATGACATAATGTGAAATTGGTCTTAATATCGAGCTACAGTAGAATTTATTGCTCGCTCGAGCATACGCGTTCATATAAACAGGACGGTGTGTAAGGCCATTCACATATGTATCTTTGCATGAATCTTTATACAGCAAAATGTCATATGTATATGGTCACATAAAAAAACCAAAGAGATTACATGGAAAATGTTTAAGTTTAATCATAGTTCTAACAAAAACTTTAAAAACTTTTTTTAATTAATAACTTATCGATTAAAGAATTTCATTACACGTTAATGATCTAATTAACAAGGATGTCTTTTTGTCTTGCGTTGCTTCACTTTGTATGACTATTAATATCTTAAACTCTTGGGATCAATACCTCGAATTAGGATTGTTATATATTTAGGCATAGAATGATTATAACTATCTGCAGGTCGCAAAATAATATTTCTTATTCCAATGTTAATTGCGGAAGGCCTTTACATTATGATTACTACGAGAAAAGTTTAGTAATTAAGTTTAAGCATTTAACGAACGAGATTGTACATGAACTAAGTATATGTATATCGCAGAGTAGTGTTCCATGGTAAGCTAAGCCACGTGTGTCTACTGTCCCGTGTTTCAGGGGCAAAGGACTCTGACTCTTATTTTGCCCAGATATCGTCTCCCTTGCTCTCATGCTACGACAGTATACGGTATCCGAAGATATCTATAAAGTCCTCTTGAAACATGATTACGCTTCCAAGAAGGAACACGCGTCAAAGATTAAAAAAATAGTTCGCGTAGCACACCGGTACTGTCGTACCGTTTGTGCAAACATATTAGGACATTGAATGTTACACACGTCACTATTTCGTATCATGAAGAATTTAAAATGGCAACATTAGTTTTCTGATGAAAGTAATTTCCCGGACTTAAACGAGTTTTTAACGATATAAATTACTCGGTATCGCCACTGTCTTGTTTAAAGCACCGTCATTGTCGTTAATATTCGAAATGTTAAAAATTTTAAGCTCGCTGATAGCACAATTAGGTTTTTTTCGCGGAGAATCGTGAATTTTACAGTGTTTACGGTATCAGTGTTTGGTACTATCGTCGCGTTCTTTAAATGTCACAGTATTAGCGTTGAAAATTTGAAGTGTCAAAGTTTAGACAGCAAATGGCGTAGAGGTAAAAATGTAGATAGAAGGAAGTAGACGAGCGCGAAACCAAATTGGAGAGCGTCGTTAACCGCCATCGAATCGAGAAAAAGAGTTAGAGAAAGAGAGAAGAGTCGGTAGCAACGGGTGGTCGCGCGTGTGCATCGAGACGAGCGAGTTTCGTCGTCTCTGATGATCAACGACGTGTCGAACGTGTTCCCCGACCGGGAAAACAACAATCCGCGACCGGGAAAGTAGGGTTACCCCTCGTACACCTGCGTCCCACGCACTCCTCGTAAAATTCCCTGTGTAACGTCGTGGTTCAATCCTCGCGACAATTCCCGAAAATCAGCCCACCGGGGATGAACAAAAGAAGTCTGGCGTCTAGACGACTGGAATATTATGATGTGAAGCGATGAGGGGAGTTTCGTTATTGTCTTTCTTCTTCTCCCCCTTTCTTCTGGCGTTTTTCGATATTTGCATTTTCGTCATGCAAAATTCGGCGGTTTAATTAGAGCTCTTTTAATATTTTGTTCTAGTATTATATAATAAAATATGAGGACATGATATTACGAATTTAATTATGATAAAAATTCAAATTAATTAGTGATGTTTTCTAAAAAAAATTATTACACATTCTTACAAAGTGTTACTTTTTTTTAATCATCTTAAATATTAAATTTTTTAATTAAGGAAAACAAATTTTAAATAATAGAAGAGAAAGCAGAGATATAGAAATATGAATATAAAATAAGATAAAAGTTTTGAATTACATATACACGCGCGCGCATAATTTGCAAAAAAATATTTGTACAAATAGTATTAACCTTTAAACCTCCACATCCCAAAAAATTACACTAACCACAATGTCGGTCTGACAGACCGCTATTATGCTCTCGCTAATTTTATAAGTTACGTATATAATAAAAATGTATGTTTTCTTAATATTTGTGATGGGGAAAAAGAAAATGTTTTATTGCGAGGGTTAACAAAAAAATCTTGTATATAATAGAAATAAAATATATTTAAATGGTGACAAATAAGAAAATGGTTGACAAGTAACGTTTCAATAGCGGTCTGTGAGACCGATATAGTGGTTTAAAGGTTAAAAATGAAAAATATATGATTCTTTTTACGAGATATTTTTGAGACTGAAAGCTGTCTGAAACGTCGGATAGAATGTAAGCGCTTCGTATGTTTGGTCTGGATTCTAAATGTCTAGAATTGAGTGCGTTGCACGTATATGTTACCTCTGGCCGTCTTATCAGCGCCGTCGTATACTGCGTATGCAGCAGAACTTAGTGATAGTAATGCAATATCAACGACCTGATATATTAATGCGAACCTACCTGACACCAGTTTCTAGATATAATCACTTACCCGTCATTCATCTCTCTGAGAAACTCGAAACAAAGATTTTCAAGAGTCAGATAGATTCACAAAGCTTCACTTAACTACATTACGTTTATAAACGTAACATTTTCTCTACAACCAATTTACAAAGCTGTTCGGTTCTGAGAGAGAATTTTCGTTCCTATAGTATTTCAAGTTACAGTAACGCTTCTTATAATAATCGAATATTTTTTTAACTGATTTTTCATTAATTCGGCGAGTCGTAGTTCGGAAAATAATGTGAAAATATTTTTTCTTTTCCTTTTTTTCTCTCTTTCTATTCCGAATATCATATAAATTAATTTTATCATTTAAATTAATTTTAATTTTTTTTATTAGGGGAAATAGTAAAATTAATCTTATAGTAGTTTTTTTTCGCTGTATTTTAATCTTAAGTAAACAGTTTTTATTGCATACTTTAAAGTTATACGTGAGAGTAATGCATGACATACCAATGAAAATTTTCTTAATATTAAAATACAGTGAAAAAAGTGCTCCGAGGTAATTTCATTATCCCGCTTGTTTAATTAAGTACAATGGGAATAGAGAAATATTTTATAGCATCTTTATTCTCTTTATTCATAAATACAAATTAAGTTTAATTTTACACAAGAGAAAATGCTGTTGTTATCTGTTATCCTTTCAAGATGAATAATATAACGTTGATTGCATGCTTCAATAAACATGTAAAATTGCTTTTATTTAATCAAAAATATGATCAAAATTTGCTGGGGCTATTTATGTAAAACAACTAATTATTCTTATTCTAATCTATTTATAAAAGTAATTGTTTTTATTTCGATATTTATTACATACACTTCTCTTTAAAATGAATTTTTTACATATCACAAATGGAAGCTAAATTTTCTTGAAAAAAAAAAAGTTCCCACAAAAGCCAAACTTTCAATTCTCTGCAAATATCAAACATTTCGAAATTTCGATATGATAAAGTCCATCAACCCAACAGAATTATTACAGCATTGCTGATGTTGAAAACGCGGATCTTTCGCGTGCGGTGCGCTCCGGGATCACGTACACACTATAATCTGCAGTTGTAATGGAGAGTTGCGTGACCATGAACAAAGACCACCCTTGATCCTGGGCAGTGCCGCGCGATTGTCACGAATTAACGCTGTTATCCGTGCACGCGAGACGTGCGATCGTTCTATGCACGACGTGGTTTATCCGCGGTCTGAATCGTTTTGATTTTACCGGTTCGCCGAATGTCGGTCAATTCGGCGCTGCGACAAATCGCAAATTCGATTCGCGTTCACGCTCGCGCGCGTCCGCAGAGCAACGAAGCGCGATCGACGATAAATTCTGCCTGTCACGTAGAACTAGCGGATCTATAAAGTTCATTTTGGGCGTGAGATTATATTCAAGGTGAAAGTTGTAGCTCGAATCTGGCGAGTTTTCAATTTCAACATCCGTTTGATTTGTCATTTATTTCGATAGTAAAATAAATCGAATTTCACAACTTGTTAAAATATATACAGTGAACTTGTAGTGTACTTAATTTTTATTTATTCTGCAAAGCGAATAAAATTATAGGTGAATAATCGATTAAAACTTGACGATATTTATTTTTAACTAAAATTAAAACATATTCTAAGTAATAGAAGAAAAATTAAAGAAATGGTAAAAAAATGAATTTAAGTACAAAGTAAAGGATATCATCAATTCGTGATTTATTTTAATTAAAATTAGGACATGTTCTAAAAAATAAAATAGAAAATAAAAATTTGGAAATGAATATAGATATAGAATGAGATAAAGGATATTATCAATTAATTAATATGAAATTAATAAATATAGTTATAGTAAATATTATTTCTTTTATTGCAGGATTACTGCGCATTTTTGTCGTATCTCTAACTTTAAAATAAGCTTTAAAGCTTTATTTTACATATTTAAAATGTTTAACTAGTTCTAAAATTAGACCAATGCAATTTTCAAAACAAACATATTTGAATAACATTTAAAATTTAAATGACATTAGAATCGTCAATATTTGCTTAATATATTCTTGATAAACAATGTATTATAATATGATTATGACTAAAGATATCTTAATATTACATAATCAATCATCGAAACTTATGCTCTTCTTCTGATATTATGTAACGAATCTACCATATTGAATCAGTTTCAGACTATACGCATCATAATCGATTAGTTATATATTCGACTGATGACGATGTACCACTTATCGTTTTCACATTGACTTCTTGAAGTAGAATTTATAACTAGAATACTATTCGCTCTCTTACATGCTTGAAGAGAGAGGGGGGAGGGAGGGAGAGAGAGAATCACAGTTTTTACTCATGCTACTCTTTTACAGTGCTAATCCAAATGCATCACATGTATGAAAAAAAAATCATTGGGAATGCATCAGATGAATGTTTAAGAGTGTATGCTCAAATAAGTATTTTGTAATTGAACTTTGCTTTATTTGCTTTAATAGCAAACGTTTAAATATAGAAATTCTAGTTGATTCTGCGCGATTTATTCATCGAAAAACACAGAGTTGCGCTAACGAAAGGCAACTTTGCATTATAATAAAAAAAATGATAAAATTATTAAATCTAGGGTACAGCGGGGTAATTTGAATAGTGGGATAATTTGGATAACAGTAAACAACAGTAAACAGACATTGATCTAATGAAATGTATCTTAAAATCTTTTATTTTTCTGAAATTCTTGCAAATGTTTACTGTTATTCAAATTACCCCACTATTCAAATTACACCGCTACATCCTATAACAAACTTTTTTTCAAATTTACATTTTAAATTAATTAAAAAACATTTTTTTTGTTATGGTATAAAATATCTTACATTAATTCAGTGGCCACTTTAACGTTTATAAAGTCTTCGTGCAAAATGTAAAAAGAAGATTGAGTTTATACGATAAATTGAGTTAGTTGTTCTCATAACTCTCATAACTCAGTCTCTATGAAATGTAATTATTTGTAAAGGTTGAGTTATTGCATTTCGCGCGCTTACACGATCTTATCAATAATATAGCAGTTCTAAACTAACAAAGTATCTTCTTGATGTGCAGAAAAGCTCTGAAAAATGAAGGATGACGTGGACGAGGATGACTCCGGCGCGTCCTCTTCGGGTAGCGCGTCCGTGCCTGAAAGCACCATTTCATATGGGTAAGTCAAAATTTTCATACTTTAGATTGATGCATGCGAACGTAATTAAAAGAATGTAAAAGAATTTCTTCTACGTTATATGAAGTGATATGATTAAGGTGATACTTGTCAAATGTATTAAAATTTATTTTTCTGTTATAAAACTTATTATTATTACATAAATCAGATATGAATCGTTTTTATTGACTATTAATCGCCGAAATTATATCTATCGCAAATATTAACTTACATGAGCATAATTGGGCTACAGTAATTTACGTTTTGGAAATGTTGGAAATGAATTTGTTTACTGATATGTTCTTCAAACATGAATATATATAATTTACGATGTTATTCGCTAAATTTGCACGAGAAGAAAAATTGATAAAAATTAGACAAATTATCATGATTGATTAAATTTAAAAATGAAGATTATATGTCAAACTTTAAATTAGCCTATTCACTGTTAGTTTATTCAAGAAAAAACATAGAGCTCGTTCCTTAGTAAATCGACGATTACTTGATATTGCTTGAAACATTCCTCGTATGAGCGTTTTGATGTGAGAATATGAAGAGCTATTGTGTTTCACTGATAAAGTTACGTTACAAAAGTAGAGTTTACTATTAATTCAATTATAGCTACTTACGAATATAATCTCCCTGGATGATCGCTGCTCTTCGGTTAATTAATCAGCCGTAAGTGCGGTGCATTACTGCACTTCCATCTAATCGGTATCATCAACTTGTTGATATCACAGCATCGTTGATTAAAAAGGGTTTCGTTCTTTGAATTGTTGAACGGATCGTATCAAAGCTTTTACATCTATTATTTAAACATAGCTTTAAAACCGACGAAAAATTTCATTTTATTATCTACTTTTTCTTCTTTTTCTTTCACGGAAATATCGCGCAAATTACAAATCTCTTGAAATATTGTACAATTATTTTATGTAGTTATTACTTTCGCAATTGAAGTGCTCAGAAATATAATGTTAAAATTGTGTGCACTCCAATACAATTAATTTTTTTATTCAAGAGTTACATAATAATAATAGTACTAAAACTTTATCTTGATTTCAGAAATATCTAATTATCGTTCGATTTATTAATATTGCTCGGAAAATATTTATGTATAATACATATAATTGAATAATTTAAGTATGAAAAACCCATATATTTTTATTATTAAATTACAACATAACGTTATGAGAAAATTTAAATATTTCAGTGAATCATATTTAATGCCTAACAATCATGATAATATTTCCTAATTGTATCTAGAATGATATACTCAAAAGAATATACGAACACATATAATGGACAAGTTGGTTATTTTTGTGACGTTTTACTATACAATCCGTATATAAAATTGCGCGAAATACATTGAAATTGCGTGCTATATTTTATTTGTAGACATTGCTGATAAGAAAGTAACTCAATATCTTGCGCGCGCGATCTTCGACCGCAATAAAAGGGTTATAAATGAATATTTACTTTGAGTAATAAAAAAAGGAACGAAATCGGGCAATGCCACGAAGATACAAATTATTGATGTTCGCAGTAACAAATATAAATATATGTAATGTCACGTGTAATAAAATCTTATCGGATATTACGACGTGCGCGTGGTTACCGTGATTACTGTTTCGAGGATCACATTTACGAATTTTATTTGCCTGTCAATCCGTTTGAAACACGAAGCGTATGCAGTTGAAAAAAAATCACGAATATCAGGTCGTCGCATTGGGTAGATCGGTTATCCGGTAATTCAATGCTTTTGTTATATCGTATGGAGCGAAAATTATTATCGATATTCTCCTGCATTGGTGGAAAATTTAGCAAACTACGCAGTCTGTTTTTTGAACATCGACCTTCGCATTCTCTGCGACATCAGTTTAGATGGCTCGAAAAAAAAAACTTGAGTTTCCTTCAGTACTTCTTATTCACGTTTTATACATCATAAAAGTCACATAAAATCCCGGTAACACTTTATCGTTCGAAAGATCGGAGTTCTATGATTGAAAACAATTTCTTCTAATAATAAATTAATTTGCTTGTGAGAAGCAGAGAATAAAAATAAACTTGCATTATGTTTAATTGCATTAGTACAGTATAGAAAATATACTTATCTTATATGAACAGGGATATATGAGAATCTCGCATTATGTGATTATGAATCATTTAATTAACGATAAAATACAATTTTATTAATTATTTACGCAGTTAATTACACATTCAACTATATAATCTGTATAATTAAGAATAATATTAAAGAATAATATTATATCTAGTATTATAAAGTCATACACGTTGGTATTCTTATATTTATACTTATTTAAAATACATATGTAGACTGAAAAAAATTATTGATTTATTGTGAGCGTTGCTTAAAAAGCACATTGCGCGAACTCGTATGAATTCGTATGATCGAAAGAGAAAGGAAGAACGAATATATCGAGGGATGGAGGGAGGGGACTTCGTTTTATATACGCGCTTCAAAACTCCTTTCTTATCGCTGACCTGTCGGTGTGAGCGTTGCCTAATAATGTATCGTTATCACGCCAGGCGTACGAATAGACGAGCGGCGGGAGAAGACGAGGGGAACGATTGGTCGTCTCCGCGTGGGGGGAAAGCGCTGATTGGTTACCGGGAGTGGGGGTTGCGTTCGTCGGAGCAGTTCACGTCCGACTGCCGTGAGTTGCGGTCTCGCCGGTACACTCTGTCTCTCTTGCACTCTTCTTTTCGTGTCTCTTCCATCCCAGTATTCCCGGTCTTGGGTAGGGCCGTGTGACGTTCACTGACTGACAGTTTCGCGGATACTCGTGCGTAAGGTGGCATGATGTCGTCGTGTCGACGAGTCAGCGGCGCGTCGTAATTTTTTTTTTTTTTACGTGGAAAAACGCGCGATTTTCCGCGCGCAAACGCGAGCGCGTGCGTGGCTGTGTCTTTTGCTTGCGACGTTGCGACCGGCAAGTAGTAAACAGGTGACGCCGACGAGCGGAGCGGAACGGCGGCGTCGCGCCGGTAGCGATTGACCTTTTAAAACGCATATAGTGCGTCGCGTGCAAATTGCGCGAAATAGCAGCGGCCGCTGATCGCGACGGTGTTTGAAATAAATCACTGCTCCGCACTACGGAGCAGTGGACACCATTCGGTATACTGTGTCAAGGCCACCGGCGGCGAGTTCGCGCCTCGTGTCACTACGTAGCGCATTTCTCTCTGCGCAATACCGGAGGAAGGACAGAGGAGAGAAAGAGAGAGATATTGTAAAGGAAAAAAGAGAAATCCGCGTATGCGATACCCTGCATCGCCGCGATCATCGAGAAACTCGCGGCTTTGCAATTGCGTTCCTCAAGATTTGCTTCTAATCTAAAAGACGGTGTCAAGGCCGGTGTCAATTTCCGGCGAACGTTTCACGAGCGGCAGCGTAGCCCCTCGATTGCGACAACAATCGCGCGCGCCCGTGCGCACGCGCGCATTTGTCAAACTGTCATCAACAGACTTCGATGGGATTCATAAAAATCGCATGAAGATGCCCGTGACAATCTGGTCTCGGCTTTGCGAGAGTTTCAGTGAAACGTTACTTGTGCGCGAAATCTATAGGGAATAGAGTTTGTGTGAAAGAACGCTATACGCTCGCGCGGTCGATGTTTGTCGATAGCGCGAAAACACGGAACGATATATCGTAACTGTGGGAGTAGTCCCGCGGGAACGACGAAACGTTCAGTGCCGGCACGTTTCATCGATCGATCGATCAAGCGCGACAAACTTCGCGCGCAACATTTTACCAGATAGTGGCAAGGCCAGAGGATTATCACCGCGCGAATAAGCTATCGAGCAACCGCGATTAATCGCCGGCTAACCGGCTAATTTTAATTCGACCGGCAAACAAGCCGAGCCGTCGCCGTCCAGCGATAAGGCGCCGGATAGACATCGCTACTGACGACGCGTCTCCGGACGATGCTGCCGTTCTCCAATATGGCGTGTGCGACGCCTACAGGGACACCTGCTGCGAACTACGGCCTATGTTTACCGGTGCAAACGAGTGATTATTGAGTAAACCGTGGATAAGGACAAGTCGCAGTATTGACAGTCGTCGTTACCTTCGTGGCGTAAAAATTGTGAGACAATATCGGCGGGAATATATTGAGAACGTGAATTATAAAAAATTTGCGATTTATAATGACCAACAACGACGGGCAGACGTACTTTGTACGCGCGGACGGATGAGGGAACTCTCTTTCGAAGACGTTATATTTACTTATCGATAAATGCACCTCGAAGTGTACGGCATGTGGCAGCAGCAACAGCAGCATCAGCAAGCGTATTTGAGGGGTTTACCCCCGCAACATCCGCAGCAACAGACTCTCCATCCAGGGATCATCGGCACGGATAACCACACGCCGCATCAGCCGCATCAGCAACATCATCATCAGCATCATCGCGCTACCATTATGGATTTGCCGGTACCAAGGTCAGTCTCGTTGTCTTATTACGAGATAAAGTCGGGTGAATCAAGGCGAACGGATATGCGGATAGAGGTCGCGCGTCCGAGTTGCACTCGGATTTTGAATCGAGCGTGTCACAAACTTTTATCAATCCTCAAAAAAACGTTGCGAAGAGAGTTCTCTCATATCTAATGTGATTTTTGTTATTTTGATAAATGTAACATACAAGTAGTATCTTCTCATTTTTAATTTAATTAAGATTTCAGTATTTTTCGAACAGGCATTAAATTTTTTTAACAAACGATACAATTTTATTGGTATTTTACCTTTAGCCTTACCGTGCGTACACATAACGAATGATAATGAAGTGTATATCAATCCCACTTATTCTCCATATGAATCGCATCCAAATGAAGAATATTTCAGAATCTCGAATCGTTAATTTAATGAAATTAACTTATTTGATCAATTTAGAAGTAGCCTTTTCACCTTGAGAATCATTTATTGCAACTATTCTAATATCTGAAAATCTGAATATATAAAATGTCTTGACCTTTTTCGAACAGTTTGACAAATGTGTTTTTATTCTTTCAAATTGAATATCGAAGAATAATGAAAATTACATACATATATATTTTTTATTTTGCTATATATAATATAAGCAATAATTCCTTAATATTAATATTCTTTAACACATTAAATTTATGAGATTTAAATAACATTTTTTAATAGAAGGGAAAGCTTAGTCATATATTTTATATTTAATTACAAACTTACATATATATAATTTTATTATATACTTATATTTTATTATGAAACAACTAAGTGTAATAATTAATAACAGCAACAATTATCTCGATTTAAAATGTTACAAAAAAGAAGCCAATAGCAAAATTACACAAAATTTAGAATATAGAAAAATTTAGAATAGAAGAATTATTATGAAATTTGATGTACATATGTGTATAAATCACGCGCATTTACCTGCAAATTTAAAAATAAAAAAATATTAACGATATTTATACATACAATATACATATGTATAGAAAGAGATTGGGATAGATATAAAATATTGTATATGTATAATTTTATTTCTTTATTGTTTACATATTGCATTCAATCCGATATAACATATCAGCATTTGCGATTTGTGTATTTTAATAGCACATAAGGCCTTGGCTTTTGCTCTATCGAAGTTTACATATATATATATATATATATATATATATATATATATGTATTCGGAGTATCGTCGCTGCGCAAGAACACTTTACTCACTCGTGAATAAATTTATTCATGAATGCATAGTTGTCTTTCTCTAGCAACTATTTCAATGATGATTTATTCTCACCATGAACGCGACAAATCGGGCACCATGTCTCACAATCAGTTTTTTTTTAATTTTGCTATATTTCAAGTACTATTTATTTGCCTCTCGTCTTTTCTCAAAGTCAAAAATTTTTACCGCGGCATTTCCAAACCTGGTCATGTTTTCATTCAAAACGTTACTGCAATCAGTGCTTCTGTCTTTCACTCTACGTGTCAACGCATATATTTATGGTCCGATGAAATCTGACATCTAAAAACCTGCGTGAATAATTTAGTAAAAGAATACAAGTTTTTATTGCTTTTTTAATTTTATATGTACACTATCTCTTTTCTATTTTTTTGCGAACGCAAAAAATAATTTAATACAAAGTAAAGTTGAAATATCTATAAAGTGTAAATCAATATTCTAACTTCATTATTTATTATTTATTATTTGAGCAATATTATCACATAGGTACGTTACACAATGAGAGTTAATTACGATTTTGTCATAAAATATCTATTGTATTGGTGATTAACTATGGTGATTCTATTTAAAATAGCTCTTGTCAGTAAAATTTGCATTTTATTAATTAAATTACGTTTGTGAATATACTAAAGAATTTATGACATGAGATAAAAAATGAATTAAAGCCGCTGTAGACAAGAATAAAATCAAAATTTATTTAAATTATTATAGCGAGTTAACTTCAATAGGAATCAGAAATATATTTTTATCCCTCAGTATTCAAGATAAAACGTATTATATTATGTACTGACGTTTTATATTATTTAAAAGCTTATAATTTAACCTATTATTACTGACAGTTTGACTTGTAAATATGACAAACATTATCGCGCTTAGCTATCTTCGGAACTGATAAGTCTGTGCACAAATAGCGTTGGAAGTATGAGAATTCACGTGTCACACGTGAAATAATGCTGACTACTGTAGAGATCGACGACTATTAAAAACAAAACTGCGTGATTAATGTACGAAAGTGAGAATTTTATTATTTTTGAGACAAACGTATTTTCCGGTTTTTTTAGTGGTCAAGTGCATTATAAATTTATCTTGCCAATTATGAAAAGAAATTTTAGAATTTCTATTGCAAAATATGATTATCACTATCGTAATTGCATTACTTTAAAAATTATCTATGTAAAAATGTGGATAAATGTATTCAGAACTAAAAATTGTATCGTTTTCGTTATTTTTCAAAACGTTTGTGAATACATTCTTTTGTTTCAGTTTTTAGATGTAACTTGTATTTATTTTCTAAAACTGAAAAAAAAGATTCAAAAAATTTGTTCTAATTTTTGAATTTTAGGCAACGTAACCGCCGTGCACTTATTTTTAAAAATTTCAAAATTTTAGTAAAAGAAAATTTATGTGTGAACTATACAATGTACAAATATTACAAATAATCACAAATTTTTACAATGTATTTTTTTTAATTTACTGTATACCTATTATACACAAATTTAGTTATCTACTCATTTGCATATTCGCAACATTTGTGTTTCATATTACCAGAAGAATTATTTAGGAAAAGTATTATATACAATATATTATATACAAAAAACAGATTTTTTAATCAGGAATTTAAAAAAAATGCATTTTTTTTACATTTTAATTGATCGAAGGTCGTAAATTAGATCAGAAGAGTGATGTACCATCGGCGATTGTATAAAATCGAGACTATCGATAAGTTTTTACATCATTGACAGCTATACAAGTATTCGTATTAAAGTATACCTCATGGAAGCTTAATGAGCGACTGTGTTTCGTTTCCGATCGAATTTTACGTCGAATGAAATGAGCGATTCATCGCATAAAAACAAACGCAACATGGTTCTGTGTGATTCCGAATCCACGGCTTGATTTACATTGGCGAATTAATTCAACTCGACGACCTTTATAAGGAACGATATAATAACGTTAATGATAGCCTGTCTCGTTTGCATGCTCTCGAGAGAAATCTCGCGATGAAGACCCAAAAGAGCAAAGGGTATATAGTCTTATATTAGTGTTCTATTTGACAATTATACCAGTATATATTGATGATTTATTGAATAATTGGTGTTCCACGAAAGGATCCAACTGGATAAAGAACTAATTAATTGAACAAGGAATTAATTAGAATTTATGAAAGGTAATAGCGAATAATTACGGAATTACATAATTCGTTTATTAACTATTGAAAATATGTGCTGTAGAAATCAGAAGAGAAAATTTTGTAATATATCTGTACGTCTCGAAGAATTCTGTAATTCTTAAATTTTGATTTATTATTATTAATTAATAAAAGACATATACTTTTTATATTAATTTAGTTTTGAATAAATAAATAAATGTATAGAGAAAACATTTCTCTTTGATAAACCTAACTTGTTAAAACTAATTAGTTTTCAGTAAATAAGTTAGAATATTATTATAATATAAAATAATATTCTTTGATTATTTAATACAAATCAAAATATCGACTGTATTAACTTTGACGAGATAATAAGTTCCTTGTCGCCTGCCCCTTTATTGGCTATCACTCAAACATTTTTCATATGTTTTTTTATAAGTTACAAAGTTAGCGAAGACAATACAGATAATTCGCATACTTATCTATAATTTATGTGACTGATCGCTATTCTTGACGTACATTGGTTGAGGATATTCAAGTCATACTTTGAGGCTCTTTGGTTTGCAAATCTGAGTCTCCTTACATTCGCGACGTCATTCCCGTATATGCTGAAAATAATTTCGATTGCAATGTTCATGTATGATCGCCTGTACCTTACTCGCTCACTTGCCCGTCCCACCTATCGATCCCGTGAAATCGATCTAATAAATATAAAACATTGCTGCATAATCCGTCGTTCGCTGCTTCGTATATACATATTAAATATTTTAATAAAATCTGTTATTGCAGCCCCTTCTTTCGTTTTTACAAAGTCGAATTGTACTTGGACTTTTCCATCAATTTCAACTCGACAAGTTTAATTATCGACCGGATAATTAAAAAACTTAAGTTGCCACAGTTAATGGGGTATTAACAACATTATCTATATATAATACTCTTCGCAATTATGCGAAAAAATAAAGACTCATCTATCTCTAAAGTTTTTCATAACCGAAAACTTTTAAGTGACACAAAATTATCTAATATTCGCACTCGATTGAATTCGATGCGGCTCTTTTAATGTATCGGGATTGGACATTCGGCCTTCGAGAATGTCGAGTATTAGCATATCTATACAATCTTTTTATCGCGTGCTTTTTGATAAACCGTAAACATAGACCTTTTCTGATATTTTGTAAGACACGATCCTTGAATACATTTAACTCGGAAGCTGACGATCCATTCTCGCTCTGTCCCTGGCAAGACTTGATGCAACCTCGCATATTCATTTTCTCGCTCGTTACGTAACGTCTGCACAAATGTAAGATGTATAAGCATCTGTTAGAAGCTTACTATCCACTTCAATTGTCATATATTACCAGCACACATCAAGCTCGAGAAATGCTATCTTTGCCGTTCCGTAATCGGATTAGACCGGAAAAAAAAAGAGAATATCTAGTATCTGTTCATCTAAAGAATACAAAAGATATTTGATGTTTCTAAGAAAGAAATATTTTTCTAAAGAGCTGAGAAAAACGTACAAAAGATTTCTCTTGTATAACGGTTAGTTTTTTGAACGTTTATTGTTTTGCTACTGGATAGAGGCTGTGTAATATTTAGAAACAAAGTGATTCTTTTTATATATATCAATACTCTGAAACGGGAACGTTTGATGTCGTATCCGTAAATCAAAAAGCGCAAGTCGAGACATTACGTGAGACAAACATCAAATATCTCTTTTATCTCTGTACTGCAGTTGGTCGTTCCCATTCTAAAATATCGATTTATATAACTGCCTCGAAAACACGAGTTTTATCAGATTGCTACGGTAAACAAGTAACGACATTAAGATATCTGGTTTACGTAGTTGCGGAATTTTGTAAATAGCCAGTAATGGCGAATTATTCATTTATTGTTATCTCCGGATTAGGCAAAATAAATTGTTATTTGACAGCGTGTTTAAATTTTTTTATTTATTATTTTTATTGTAGTATGCAAATGTATAAATATGTATTTTTGTAACAAAATTTTAAATAACAAATTTCGAATATGGACATGAGAAATGAGATCTCACAGATTCTTTGCTTATAACCTTTCTATGATTTAAATTGACAAGACATGTCTATGAACTGAAACAGCAATTTGGAGTGCCTCTCAAAGTACATATTTGCATATTACGAATGGAGAAAAAAGTATGTTTATGATCGGTGAAGGCTGGGGCGAAAGGGTTAATGGTTACTTCGGAATTAATTGAATAGCGCTCGGAGCATGGAGACCTTGAACGGTCGTCATGTTTGCCGGCCACCGCTCATTCGCAGTTCATTCATACTCGCCGGCAGTCATTGTCGGAACCTATTTGTACTATTTCCTAGGCCTCGGTCGGTTCGAGCTCGCCAAAATTGCCTGTAGATACGCGCAACCTTCAAACCATGGCCGTAGCTATGTTCAGAGGTGAAGGCTGAAGACAACCGTGAGCTTCTACGCGTTTAAAAAGGCGCGCTGTAGGTGTCAAATTCTTGCTAACTGCGAAGTAAAATAATCTCTTTCGTCCAGTTTCAGTATATCAGGCACCAATGTTACTTAATATAGATGATAAAAATGCTTATTTTTTAGCGTGAGAAATCTAAAAAGAAGTCTAAACATCAAGAATTAACAAAATCTTTTTAAATAATTTTTAACTGTCAAGATGTTTAATGTTTGAAAATAAGAATTGTAGCAAATAAAAATTTGTTAAGAAAAACTTTTTTTTTTTTTAAAAATCAAATAATATAATCGATAATTAAACTTAATATGTTTCTATTTTTTGTATTAACTGGTAGCTAGGTAATTAGATAATATAATTGAAAGTAATTTCTATGTAAAAATAGACGCTTTAGCAAAAAGATTATGTACTTATGTGTGTGTACAATACGTGTGTACAATATCATAACGTGATTACCTTTTTGTGCTTCTCCCTATCTCTTTATTGGGTGAAAAATTGGTTTTAATTTAATTAACTTAAAAATACTTAAAAATTGATTTTGTCAATTGTTTCGTTCAATGTCTGTCATCTTTCTGTCTTACTTGCGTTCGGCAGAAGAGGGTAATGCACGATCGGTTATGCAATTACGCATTATTTTCATGATACACGAGACCAATCGTCGCCTCCTGAATGGACTCTTAAGTATGAATTGATGTTCCGCGTTAAGCTACGCCGCTCACGTACCTCACATCGCGTTCGATCATCGCACACAAGTACATTTACTTCAAGGAAGAAGCTCATTTGTGTCCGCAAGCTCTCGCGATCAACACTCAAAAATTACAGCGAATATCTCTTGGTAGTTTAATCTCTTGTTGCCATGTTTTTTTACGTTGACACAAAAATGTTTTTAAATATATTTAGATTAAGAAAAAAAACAACTAATAATTCTTTATAATATAGGATTTAAGAAATTGGATATAATAAAATAAAATAAAAAATAATTATTTTGAAATAACACGTAATTTTCACGCTTTTCTACATTACGCGAAAACATAAACATATGTTCTTTTTTTATCTCAATCTGAAAAACATAATTATCACATAACCAAAGAAAATATTTCAGAGGTTAGTTTAATTAGTTCTTCCTTAATCTTTTTAATTTCGCGCTGCATTAAAGGATTAAAGGAACTTGCCTCGAGCGAGTTCTTATTCTGTATAGAAATGCACAGCGTATAAACCCTCTTTTCTTAAGTCTTTCATACTTTCTTCTAAGGCTAAAAAAGGATATACGATATTCCTGATCGATTTACTTTTTATTTTTTTTTTTTAATTTCAAACAAAAGTGATCGAAGAATTTTTATTTATTTCTTGTATTTATATGGAAAATGAATTTATCTCAATGTGTTTTAATTTTATTAATAAATAGAAAATTAATCGATATCATTTATTAAAACAACTTCTTTTATATTCTTAAATTTTATATAAATTGAGCTCGGAATTATATAACTGAAAGAATTTTTTGTACAATATATGTATATATATGCATATATCTAATAATAGAATATATGCATATATCTAACAATATATGCATATATCTAATAATAGAATAAAGAAATATTGTAAAATGGACTCACAAAAAGCTATCCGTTAAGATTTTCCTGATTTTAATTAGTTTAATCAATAGCAGATGAATATAGCTGCATGGAACAGTAATTCGTTTATTCGCGAACTATGTTCTCCCTTTTGCATCGAGTATTTTCCAACGTATGTTAATTTATTTAATTAATTACTTGCGGAACCTCGAGGGAACATAGAGACAAATTTCCGCCTCGCTCGTTCTATGATTGAATATAAATTTCATATCGTCGAGGATGGTTTAATAAACGTAACATTAATATTATGTTTTTGTATATTATATAGAATACTATTACAATAATGGTAATCTCGTGAAGTGCGAAATATCATCAGCAAATTATTATATTTCGAATGATTAAAAGATCGCAAAACGTACTGCATAAATTAATGGCATGCATAATACAAATACGCGGAACATTAATTTTATTTTAGAATATGTAATAATATTTAATAATTTATTTTAAATTTTTTAATCGAATTACAATCGAGTTACCATAATGATTGCTATGAAGTCGTGTTCATTCGACATTATTTTTCGATATAACGACGAGAAAACAATCGTTCAAGAAGAATTCCTCAATTTTATCGAACTTAATTTAATCTGTACATTATAATCCATCGACTTGGTGCGAATGACCTTGAATATAATTTGGTGGGCTCAAGTGAATATTTGCTGAATGCCATCACTATTTTTGTCAATTCACAGTATGCATTCCTGCACGGTCGAAGACGATTCGAACAGCAGAAAAAAAGCTTAATTCTGCAGAAAAGGAGGAAACAAATCATTTCGAAAAAGAATTTGGAATATAATTTACTTCGTAACGTATGCATGGCGTCGCAATCTTGGAATTAGCTATCAAGGGAGCACAACTAAAGTTTTGATTTTGAGTTATAAGTATGGTAAATAAAAACTGAAATGGAAAATCGAGAGAACATAGTAGCAAAATATTACAATACCAAAATTAAAATCAGCAATGGCTTAAAAGTTGTTCTAAACACATTGTATTTTCGGTAAAATACTTTATATTCTTCTCAACATTATAATTTTGTTTGTCTTCGAATATTTGAAAAAAAAATGTTATTTCGAGATTATTACTTTTGTTGGATGTCACATCTTAGTTTTTCATTTCTTCAATCTCTTCAAGATCATTTTTCTACGTATAATTGGCTTGAGTTTTTTCTAATAAAAAAAAAAAAGAAAACTTTATTTTACGTTGGAAAAATACGTAGCATTTTATATATTGATGATAGAGTTCTTAATAATTTACATTTTAAAATACTTTGATATGTTGAACGTCATTAGTGTGAGCGCGTCTGCGTAGCTCGTAGCTCCCTTCTTTTTTCCTCTCTCTCTCTCTCTCTCTCTCTCTGCGCTTCAAATGTCACTAGGGCGAACATCTCAATCCCGGCTTTGTACTTAGACCTTAGGCAACGTAAACTCATTACTTAACCACTGCTCAAAGTATCATGGTGCGTCGACAAGGTCCGTAATTGCGTAATGCTATTCTGTAGAGCACGGAGCTGCTTTTACTGGTAAAGTTAGATCTTGGGAAAACAACGAAGTGTTTTTACTATTTCGCACGTTCGCACAAAAATTTTCGGCATAATAATTATTACATTCTTTATATTAATCTAAATTTAATTTTGACGTCAATTTTATATATCTGGATACGAGTCACTTTAATCCAGTTAAATAATAAGTTTTACTTAAAAAATGATTTATATGTATTCGAATATTCTCTCAAAACTTTGAATTATTAATAAAGTCCTTACGACATAATGATATTCCTTTCAATGAATTATGGATTGTTATATTAGTAGCCAATAATCGTATTTGCATCTTTAGATATAGTTATTGAATTTTGAGTTCTAATTTTATAACACGATGATCTCATGCGTTGTAAGCGTAAAACGTAAATAGAGCTTTTAACGATAAATATATGGTTAGGGTATGATATCCAGCATCTTCAATACTTTCGGTTATCTGGCAGTAAAACGTTTAACTGCTATATTTACTATAGCGGTCGCGGTTATTCCGCGAGCAGAGAAGTTGTGCAAGGTCGCGATCGAGACCTCCGCAAGGCCGCTGCATTATTTTCAGTCCCGTCGTGTCAGCGTTTCGTATTTTAGTTCGCCAAGTATCTCCGCGAAAATGCGCCGCAACGAGTAGCTCATTCGAATTTAGCGTCGTAATACGTAATGGCGCCTTCAAATGTATATAGTATATATGGATATATCGGATATATATATTATATATATATATATATATATATATATATATATATCGAATCGAAGAAAATGATTCCATCGGGCAGCATTTATTACGTACGTCTACAAGTGCGTTTCACAAAGAGCATTGTGTTGCATAAATTAAATCGGACTTAACTCCACGCGACGGAAACGTAGTTTCTTCTTTTATTTCCCTCTTTTTTTTGCTCTCGTATACTTCATCGTGACCTTAATAGTCGTCATCGTCGTCAATCGGAAAATTGTCACTTATACCAGGCGCGTACACGCGAACGGGAACGTGAAATACGAATGCAGTTACAGTATTTTCATGGTGTAAGGCGTTTTGAGCCAAGGTCCTTTGGATCTGCAGTCTCGATGTACAATCAAAAGCTTATGATTTAAAATTAAAAGATATGAGAATACACACATTATCTTTTAACGATACAATAGCATGTATTTCGAATTTTTGCACATAATAAGTGACTTCACATATTAATTGCATATTTATTACGAATTATAATGAATTCTTCCAAGTTAGGCAAATACAAACTGTCAACGAAAATTTCAATTTTTTTTTTAAGATGCAACTGATGAATTTTTATTTCAACAGGATTGAACTGTCTGAAAAATAGAGACTCTATCTTAAATTAATCGTACAGCAATATTTTTTATATTACGAACTTGAAAGATTTAAAAGTAAATAGATTAGAGTTTAATATCTTACATTGCAGATAATTTATAACTGATTACACGTTCTTCTATTATCAGCGATGCCATTTTTAAAACATAATTTTTATCATCAATCAACACTTTATCGTATATGTATTTATAATACGCGTAAAAAGACTTCTTGAGAAAACATATAAATAAATAATAATCTCTGATAGACTTTTATCGAAGATTTCTTTTTATGAAGAGTCGCCGCTATGAAAATCAAACTCTCGGTGAACGCACATAAGCGACACCGCCGGCTCAACGATGAACTCCGGTTCTCATTGCAATTACGCTGTCCTTTACCTAGGACATTGTGTTCTTAGTTACGTTCAGCAACAGATTATCTCGAATGCGTCATTCTAGCAGGAACTTCTTTAGCAATGAAAAAGAACGGATTGTATATGTGTCATCCTCGCGCGTACATATAGAGTAAGGAGAAACTATGTCAATCGTGGGCAATAAAATGTATTTGTGTTGTCACGTTATCGCGTAGTTTTCTTCGGAAGTTAATTTGTAGCATAATAATCTATAAAAAAAAAACGAGAAAAAAATAATGATCTCTCGACAGAAACGCGTGAAATCACGTGCGGCATAATTGGTTACGAAGGTGAAGTAAAAAGAACATATGCTTTTTTTTTTTTATTAAATGCGATATATTTATCTGCTTCCCGCGTGTCTACCTCTCGCTATTTCTCTGTATTCCGGTGTGATAAGACATAATCTTCGCCTCGCGACAATGTCTAATGGACAATTACGCATCGGGTCGTTTCGCGTGCTCCTCGATATCTTAACGGCACGATGTTCGCTTGTTTTTAACCGTTCATAATTTGCATCTTAAAATAACCTTGCAACTGTGTTGCGCTTCTTTTTGCGCAGCACTTGCGTGCGCGCATCCGTTTGCATGCGCTTGCATACGCGCGTGACTTAATTTCATCTGTATCATCGTAGAACGATTGCGTAAAGTCGATTGTAGAACTTGCACTTGCCAAAGTTGACACGCGGTATACGCGGGACTGTTAATTATAGAACGTGCCAGGTACGTTTGGAAATTGTTATCATTCGTCAGGAACGCATACCTTATCGACAATACTCGTTTTACATATTCGACTATAAAATTATATAAGATGCAAGAAGGGGGTATTTTTTATACGTTATGCATAGTACATAGCTTTTTTACAATTATAAGGTATCGCCTTGAAATTATACAATACTGTTGATCGAAGATTATTACAAAGTATGCATGCACATATCTTCTCACTTATTTAACATACACACAAGTACGTATGCATTTACGAATGACTATTAATTTTTTGAAATGTATGACATTCTATAAAAAAAAATATGTGAAAATTTTATTTCTGTAGAGCACGAAATAAAACTAGCATAATTTTAGTCCTCAATTATTTCTTTACTATTATAGGGATCGTTTTGTAAAAACATTAAACTTTTTTTCAAATATGCTTTTATTTGTTCTTTGTATGGAAATGAAATTATTCAAAACAATCAAAAATGTATTTTTTCAATTTGGGTAAAATATTGGTATAAATATCTAAAAAATTTTGCGAAATAACTTTAATGAAAAGATAACTCGGACTTCAATTTTTTAGTACTGGATTAATTTTAGAATTAATTTTATTTAGCATAACGCGCATATATCGTGAAAAATGTCCGTGATATGCGCAGCAGCCTCGTTCTCCAGATTATTTGTCTTCGTGACAATCGAGAATGCTTTCTCTTCTTGCGCAACAGGTCCGAGGTCCTACCGCAACCTCCATGCTCTTTCCCTCTTCTCTCTCGCTCTCTCTCTCTCTCTCTCTCTCTCTCTCTCTCTCTCTCTCTCTCTCTCGCTCTTCCTTTCATCCTACCGCAACGTTTATCCTGACTTTCTTCGTGTTCTCCACAGCACCATTATTCTTCGCTTATACCTGGCAACATTTATACCTGTCGATATTGGAAATGTCATGCAATAACGTGAATTCTACAAACTTTTAACAAAACTGAAAGAAATAGATGATAAACATATAATAACAGTAATTTTCTTGATTTGTTACTAATGGCAAGATATGATGCAAATGTTTTTAAGTGTTATATTCCGCGAAAGGATCAGTAGCATTACGAATTTTTGTTTAAAATTTTTTTTCAATGTTTTGTATTTCTGTTTTTTTATATTTTTAATATTTAGTTTTAGATTTTTTAAATTCTTGTAATATAAAAATGCATTGTTAAATTTCAAAGGGCATGCTCGAATTTTACTTCGTAATCTCGCAAAAGATAAGATATTAATCGAAATGGTAAGCTTCTTGCGCATTCATGGCGTTATATATGTATTTCTCTTATGAAGCTGCATCGCACGCGCCTTCTCGCAATAAACAAGAATCGCTCGACAACGCAGCAATAAAATACGCACGTTAATAAGACTACTACTTGAATAACGTTCTTTGACAAGAGAGCTAAAAAGCAGGGTATTATACCGACGCAATGCAATTGATGCTGCAACGTGTTTCCTAGTATTCAACACGAACACGCTTTTGTACGCTTCTCATTTTACCCACCGGTGAAATTACCTCCGTGCAATAATCCACCGCGTGTTGTACCGCGAATTCATTTCCGTGATGAGTTATATTTGTACGGCTATCTACTGCTGCTTCTGGGAAATGTCGAAATACGAAATAATACACCACTGCAAGTATCTATTCCACTTTCGATGCTAGTTAGACGTTAGTGGAAAAAATATTAACTGTTATATAATATTTATTGTTTTTACAATTGATTTTTCTTCTTATCGTTTCTTTGTTATAAAAGTTTTTTCTTCCGCCATTATTAAAAGTGACAGAAATATTCATAATGTTGATCTTTGCAGCTTTCTACATTAAATAAGTATATAAAACCAAAATTATCTAGATTCTGTTAATTCCTTGTTCCTACCTTTTATATAACAATAAATATAATATTTATAATTAAATTTAATATTTGTCTAAAAATACATACCACACTTTCGTGGCATAATTATCAAATATGAATATTTGCTTACATTAAATTAAAAGTCAAGTTAAGAAGAGAGAAATATTGAGGAGACCTCGAAGAATTTTATATCGTGTCATTAAAATTAAAAATAAAATAAATTGAAGAGGGTCGAATTCCGCGTCAGATCGAAAGTCACGAGAGATGCATTTTTCGTAAACTGCTGATCGCGCTGTCTAAAAAGTCACATGATACGCGTCGAAATCGCACACTAAGGAACGATCGTGGAAAATTTCTCGTTTGTGCGTCGCATCGCGCATCGCGCGTGATAACGCTCAGAAAAAGGATATCTACTTCTCTATCTGCCGTCCCTCTTTCACTTGCGTTCCGCGCTCACTTTTACCCGAGGACAGTTTCGATGAAGCCGAACTCGGGTGAAAGTTTTAATTGCCTGCGAGGATTGAGATTTCGCTTCGATATTAAAAGGAGAGAGAGAGAGAGAGAGAGAGAGAGAGAGAGAGAGAGAGGAAACAGAAGCGCAGAAACGTTATTTGCAAATAACTCGTTCAGTCGTATCGCAGTTGCAATGCCGCTCAATATTGCGATGATCTCTTACTCTCGGTTCATTAGTCAACGATGAGATACAGAGTAACCTTCATTGCTATTCACCAAGTAGATCAAAACATTTCAAATCGAAATAATAATGACAAAGACTATTATTTAGATCGATAAAAAATTAGCACTTGTATATTTTATTTGAAAATATTCAGTGAATAGATCTCAGAGATAGAATCTCGTTTTCTAACTAATAATAACAAATAACATCAGAATCTTAATGAATTGATAATCGTATATGTAGGCCGAATTTTTATTTTTTTATCATTTTTATTTTAATTTGTTTTGCTCGTTTGAACTGTTCGTAGCATCCTCTCCAAATAAGAATGAAAAAGTTTACAAAGTCCTGATATACATAACAATATACTTAAAACGTAGCACGTAGTCGTCTCAGCTAGGAACTATTACACAAGCCGTTTCCATGTTAAGAAATTCTCAGCGTGTGTATAGCACGCATTGTTCGCGATATGCGTGGTTTATCGGATGGAAATTCTCCTACGTGAATACAGAATCCTTCGGCTATTATAGCTTCAGCAGACGAAACAGATCTCAAGTTGGCTCACTGATCCAGGAATCAAAGCAATATACATAGTAATCGCTTGGTCAGATACTTAGAATGCGTTCGTGATAGAAGATCCTCCACCATATCAGCTTTCGGCATACTTGCTGCGAAAGCTTCTCTGTATTCAGATATATCAATGGCCTTTATATCAGTATTGCGTCCGCAATCGGGCGCGGAGAGTGATGATCAATTTATCGCTTTATATTACACAGTCTACAATTGGCTCATTTCGCTGCGTACGCGCGAAATAATAATTTATTTTGCGAAAAGAATGTCGCTTGAAAACTGATATCGATTAATTAAAGTCAAATGTTACGTTATTGAGGAATGCGAACGCAATTTACCAGATTAAATTGCACAGGCCGAGTATTTTCCCCGCATGTTTCTAACTCATAATTAACAAATGCAATCACAGTTACATTGTGCAATGTGTTTTGATTAATTTGTAGCCATGTGGATATTAAATGTGCTTGCTATTGTGAATATCCTGTGTCAGGTCATTACGCAACGCCTCAATACAATTTCTGCTTTTAACGACTATAATTGTACGCGAAGTATAACATATAACGTTAAGTCACGCATACTGTCTCCGCTCTATTTCAGCTGGTAAAGATCATCTTATACGAAACGTAGACGTACCTACGAGTTCCTGAAACTAATCTCACCGGATTAATTCAATGTCTCGAAAACTATTTCTCATACTGTTCATTGTTCATTTACATTGAAAGTTTATAATTCGTGATATATTCTTGCTTATTACTTGCAGTTTTAAAAACAGTTTAAGGAATTACTAAAGAAATAATTTTTGTATATTTTACACTTTTGGTGATCTGTTCACCTCTTCAACCTTAAAATATACGTAAAAGAAACGACATTTTTTCGGAATTTTGAATCGCATAGACATTAAAGCCATGTAAACAACAGATTTTCGGATGTTCATCAGAGAACATTGCGTTTGCTAACGATAAGTGGTGAGACGGTTGGACCACGGTCGACGTATTACAGAAGCGCGACAAGGTGCCACTCCCGCATGAGGGTAAGAGCCCCGAAAAATCGTCGCCACGCGTGGGCGCGTACAACAGCGTTACGTGCGCGCCGCATTAGGCGCGCGCCGGATTATCCGAGCCCGAGTTGAGAAAATAAAACGAAAAAGAGAAGAACAAGCCGGGCGAAATTACGGGCGTCGTGAACGTTCGGCTGGAAGGGCTTCAGAAAAGTCTCGACATGAGAGCGGCAGAGAAAAGAGAGGTAAAACGCGTTCTCGTTTGATCATACTTTCTCTTTCTCTGTCGCCAAACAAGCGGCTGCCGAAAAAGACGCGTTAACGAAAGCTAGTCACGGGTTATTATCGCAGCAGGCGGCGGGTCCGAATTTACTTGTTGTATTCAATAGTCGTACTGTCAAATAAAATTATTATACCAGATAAGCCGTTTTACAATTTAAGGAATTACTAAAAAAATAATTTTAGAAGGGAAGAAAAAAAGATTAATCCGCTGTAAAAGTATTTGAGCTGCAGATGATGATAACAAGTAATCCTAGAGTGGCAAGATTCTGTATTCATTTTCTAATTTGATTATTCTTATATGTATATACACGTACATAAAAATTCTATCAAATAATCGAGCGTATCTTGCGGGAACGCGTTCTTCTTTCGATCACACATTTCTCACAGACAGTGTCGTCGGAGATAGTCGATCCTTCGTTTTCTTTGAGACGCTACCTGATACCGCGATCAAAACGCTGACGGTTTTACCGCTAATATTTCAAGTGCAAGGACGTCACGTACTGCCGATTGATTTCCGGCTTTAAACCCTTTGGCCCGCATTTATATTTCCGTTTAATATTGCGTTTACCATCAATAAATGTGACCATATATGGTGGAATTTTAGAAAGATAGTGTAAAACCATACAGTATAATTTCGATGAGATCAATGAGAAAAATTCATAATTATAAGAAGTTTTTAGTTTTTTTAGGAATGCAAAAGCAACATTTTTATATCTCGCATAATTTTATTTTTTTATGATTACGAGCGATTTAGATAAAAAAATAATAGCGGAATATTACATAATATAACATCTCTTAACTTATTTTATCAAAGTTTTTTTAATTCTAAGATTTTAATGTTTCGATGTTAAAATTTAAAAATTAAAATATATCTTATCTGTATTTATGACTGTTAATTGACATTAATGTATAAAGATCATTGCTAGATCTATCGAATTATCGATATCATTATTATATCGGCTTCAAACCTCTCGATGAAAATTGAGATGAGAATCGAAATGTGCTAAATTGTGTTTAGCGAAAGTTTATTTCCAACTGGAATTGAGCAATGAATTAAATCGTGAAGAAATATTTCTGATCAGGCATGCCGCTGACTCACTATTCTCACTTTTGCTCACTTTTTCAGTAAAAACTCACTACTCTCACTTTTTTGCTAAAATTCTATTATTTCTATCATAATTTATATTTGATAAGTTTTACATTTTTTAAATATTTCCCAGTAAATATTTTCTTTATCCCTTTTCTTTGAGTAAATTTGAATGATTTAAATCTTTCGTTATGGTTAGAAAAAATGGAGCTGCCCATGAAACTTCTAGAGTCTTATATAACATCGGAAACGTTCCAAATGTTCTATGCGATCTACCCTTTATTTTCTTCTGTGGCATTACATATTTTAAATGTACTGCGCTCGCGCATATTTGTTGATTTGAATAAGCTTTCTTTATGCTTTTTCTTTGTTAATTATAAAGAAATGTATGCTGCACTTATGTACATACTGCAAATTCAGATGGCTAGACATTTCTGACACCATGCAAACTCTATTCATTTATAGTAGGATATAAAATGTATAATATGACAATTGAAGTTATGAAGCTTGTCATATTAATTAAAGCTTTGGAAATAAAAACAAAATAAGTGTATCGTCAAATGTAACAAATTCATTAGACCATCGCGATTAAATTTCAACATTATTATAAAAAATTATCTTCTGATTTTCTACAGGACAATTGACAGCGCACATTTGTGTTTTTCTTGAAAAAGTCGATAAAACCTATTTTCCAGTTATTTTTCGATAAATAGTTTATCGATTTTTTCGAAAGCAACACAAATATTCGTTATTAAACTTTCAATAGAAACAGTGAATTTAAAATTTGTGTAGAAAACCGTAAATTTAATTACTATGAAACGGGTTAATGCTCTTCTGTTCAAGTGTTTGATGATTATATCTTGTTCTTGTTTTCGAAGATTTAATTTTATTTTTTATTTTATTTTATTTATTTTAAGAATAGTAACTTTGTCTCCAGATATTCTTGTTTCATTCCTGAGTTGTTTGAGTTTCTGAATTTAGATATTATTGTTAGTTGAAGTACGTCGTCTTTCCTGCCGAACGTATTAAAATGTGTATTCTTAACAATATTGTTTTTAAAACTCGAAAATGTTTTTTGCCTTCAATTTTGCCTTCAAATTTAATACAATATTAAATAATGTAAATATCATTGTCACAGAACAATATTTAAAATAATATAATAAAATGCCAACTCTTAGGTATCATTCTATACAATTTTAAAGAGATTTGAACAAACTAGCTTGTTGCTCAGCGTTAAAAAATCTCACTTTTCTCTAATTATTTTAATGAAAAATTTACTTTTTTCTCACTTTCTCAAATACAAAAGTCACTATTCTCACTTTTATGGGAGCACTGAGCGACATGCCTGCAATCTTAAAATAGTCTTTCTTGTTGCAGTAAACTACAATTGCCTTTTGTTTGTATTGCTAACGAATTATTGCTTGCGTCGTTTTACGTAAATCGACAAAACTATTTGAACGTTTTCTATGACAGTGGAAAATTTATTCGAAGGTCATATTTTATCTTTAACCACGTGTGATATTTCGTATGATGTACATTGTACGTCATGTACATTTATTACTACGTTTACCGTGTTCGTAGCTGTGTTCTTCTTAATCAGCGAACACGTATCTCAGCATACAACTCTAAATTTATTTTTCGAGAATTTCGTCTTTGCGTTTCCGTGAAAGTTCTTCACGGAAACGCAAAGATCGATCGTTATTGTGCCGACAAGCGATATTGCGCGAATGTTGAAGTGCCAATATTCTATAAACCGGCCCGTCAATCAAGTTATTAGTTCCGTCAATTAAGCTTACCTCCTATTAAGTATTCGAGGAAAAGTCAAGTCTCGTCAAGTCGCTATTCTTATCTAATGACTTCCTTTAAATCCATAACGATGCATAAATCACTCATTTTTCACATTACAAAACAGAGTTTAATGTGCTTATATCACAGTTATACCAATGATTGTAAATTTTCTTTAAAGCGATAAATTGCAAGGAGTGTTTTATAAATTTTATTTTTTATGTTAAATCTTTATAATTTAATATTTTAATTTTTTAATTAGTTTATATTTGTTGTGAATACGAAAAACATTAATTTTTATAGTTTGCATAATAGCTACTTTCGCCAAGTTTAATTTATTTCCTGAAATTTATAGAACTACTTGTTATGTATCACTTATAAACAGAATCGTTGAATTCGCAGTTACTTAAATACATATATTAAATAACATTATAAATATTTAATATCCTCGCATTCTCACGAAAAGGTATAGGACTTTATTTTCTGCAACCTAGCTTCTCAGCACCGTCACTTTGTACCTACGGCATCATTTCTCTCGACAGAACATACGGATGTTTCCACTTTGGATCCTCTTTCTCCATGCAAGGACCAACAAAAGCGTAACTTGCTGTCGCATCCGGAAGAGCGGCTCGCGCTACGGCATAAAAATGTCCACGAATGACAATGAAGGACACACGAAGCGTCTGCATCTTAAGATCGCTTTCAGCCGTCGAGACATATCGCTTGTCTGGCGGATGAAGATCTCTGGGATCTGGTTTACAGACGGCATCACGTCCGATAAGAATTTGGCCGCGTGTCGTCGGATACGCGCGTCGTGTGTCCGATAAAAGGAGACTATATTGCATTACAACACTGTTGTGAAAGTTGGATAGAATTGTATTGTAAAATTGAAAAAAAATATTCTGCTCCACGCTGGACAATTTTAAACTAAAATTTCTTTGTTGAACGAGAGAAAAATAAAAAATTGGTAAAAAATTGGCCTTTATAGTACGGATTTATTGCGCTTTATACAATAGAACGCAAATAGAGAGACATTTCTCTATTGTGTCATATTTTATCACATTCTAAAAGTTCGTTTCGTTCAAAATTCTGTTAGATCGTGTTCATTTGTTAGGGTTTAAATGTTTAAAAGATAACGATTGAAAAACAATTTCGCAATTTCCGTCGCTTTTGTAGATTTTGCAAAAGGTTCAATTATAAACTTCAATCAAAGTATTTATTATAATTTAACTTTTTTTGCAAAATTAATTAAATTTGCAGTTACATCGCATAAAGCAGTCTCTGTGTGCCTTTCTGGTATAAGCGAAATATTTATCAGCGGGAAAGAACGGTTACATTTTTAATAGAAACCATTTAATATCGCACTACTGCAGCACGCGAGGAAAGAGCCCCAGTAACCATCGACGATCGTAACCGTTGATGTCAGTGTCTAGCAAATAGAGGATGTAAAATGACGTTCAATACAGGCTCCGGCGCACAGGAGACGAATCGACATTCTGACGTTTAATTAACTTTGTCGCGTTAATTGAGAGACAGCGTTCGCCGCTCGGAGGTACATAGGTAGGTCCATTCGGCGGTCGCGGGATGGTCTCAATACACATAGAGTTACAGCTTTCATATTTCCGCGCACAATCAAAGGGAGGTGCCTCTTTCTACAAAGTTCCCCATCAATTGGAAACGTTAAAAATGTGTTACACATGGGAAAGTCCAGTTATAAATGTCGGTTGCCGGATATGAAAAATCGATTACCGTTTAACGTCGTGTGCGAGCAAGTAAATCGCGCACTGCGATCCGATACGGATCCTAAAAGCTCGTTAATATCGAGTACATAATTTTATCGCGAAGCACAGCAGGTCGAGCAGTATCATGAGGAATTAAAAAATATCTACATTATTTTCCTAAAAATTAATATTTATTATGTGTGTGCGTAATAATTTTTACCGCTTATATACATATAAAATTGTGAGCATAGACTGTAAATAAGGAATATTTCGATAGACATATGTTTGCAACAAACTTTTGGCAGCAATATATAACGAGCGTGCAAAGTTATAATGACGGATACTTTAGCGTCTAATTACAACTAAAGTTATAAATCCACATTTATATCTTTAGGCTTCTTATTACGCAACGATGCTCTGCCATTGAGAGGCTAAGTCGCAAAAAGTAAAATCTCGTGTTTCATAACGAGAAGATTATATAATTTTACTTTAATGTTATTTAAATAATTGCGAAATTTGTAGATTACTCTTCGAGCGACTCTGTTGCTAATTATAATCAGCAAAGTGACAAAAATTCAAAGAAGCTTCCTTTCATAGTAAAATAATACCGTAATTTTTTATTTATATTTTTTTTTCATAATTGCATTATTTGTTCCATTCATCATCTTTCCGACGATCACGCTTATTTTGAAGATTCACAACTGATTGGATGGAAGATAAATATTTCATTTATATTACACCTTTTACCATCTATTGAGATTAATCCTTAGTTTCAAATCGTTGTTGCTTTATAATACGTTACGTTGCTGCACGCACATCTGTTATTGTGATTTCTTGGTGATTAATTGTCTAGCCATGTCATTACGATCTATCTATCGAACATAGTTAAGTACAGCGAGTAATTGCCCGAATAGACGACCACGCCGATTGATTATGGAACGAACTACGCAACGTTCATCAACGTTAATTGATCAGCCTACCGCGCACTACCTCTCCAATTATGCGTACAGCTAATAAAACGTTACACTTCGCGGCGCTATTGAGAAATTGAGTTTGATACCATAACTCATCGCCATTGTTTTGGTTCATTATTCGCGGCCAGCGCTTATCAGAATTCAGCACGTCGAGTATATAAACCAAATTGAATGATCACACGGCGAGAAGTCTCTGTGCCGTAATTTGCCGAACCGAATCATGATTAGGTGACTCAATTTCAGAGGCATCGAGCTCTCGATAGCAAAGCGAATCTGACGGGGAGAGGGCAAAATAAATTCTGAATTGTTAATACGTCATTACAACGTGTGACATTGGTAAATTAGTGTCTCGCAGTAATGATGAAAAGTAGGGTTTTTAGATTACGAGTTTATTGCGTCGAAAAGATATCTGATTACATGTTATTTCATTATCAATTTACGTCGTAAGACAGATCATTGACGGCGAAACTACAACTCTCTATGTCTCTACTATGTATTTTTAGAAGACTTTTCTGACACGTACGAGAAATTACGTTACGTAAGATAGATATCCCGTCCTTCAAACGTGAATGATCGGTTGCCGGCGACATGAGAAAATTACATGCAGTATTCGATAAAAACTCTTGATGCAACAATTTTGCGCCGGTAGTCATTACACAAAGTTCACGAAGATCGTAGTAGAGCGATTAAGCAGATCGCGCGTTAGAACAATCCGACAAAGCTCTGCACGATACGAAGTGATTAGATATCAAAATACTTCGCAACAGGCTGCGGCGTTACAAATGGAACGGTTTATTTGAGCTAAATGATTGCCGACGCCGTTATTTGCAGTCCCATCGACAATTTCAATGAAGCGCAGCCCGCTATAATAATAAGCAACCTTTTATACCGTGCCGCGTTATTGATTTCATCATTGTTGCATCAGAACATTCCGGCTATTATTTTTAATACAATGGAAAAATATTGAGAGATAATGTTTAAAGCGAGAATGATATCTATATGATAAATTCCGTGCATTATTTTTATTATTCTTATATTGGAAAAAAAATCTAGGCAAAAAGTTTCGTCGAATTCTGTCAATTTTTGAAATGAATTAATTTTTACTAATTAATACATTAAAAAGAGATGCAAATTCGTATTTTCCATGAAATTAGGTCATGTGTTGTATTCCTATATTTCACATATTCATCGAATCGATCTCTCCCTTTGAAAAGAATCATTTATATCGTTTTATTAAAACTAATTTGTAATGTAGTGCGCACACTATGTACCTTTGTGTTAAATTTCCATTTTGTTCAACGCTGGTCGACGCTTTGTCGCCGTTAATTGGCGCGTCTTTATTCGCCTCATGCGTCGTTTATATGTTGCCTGCGCGCGCGACGAACCACGAATCGCGCTGCTACGTACTGCAGACATTATACATATATTACTATATCGGTAATACCGAACTCGCATTGTAACGTAACGTCGCGCGTAATTCAATTACTTAGATCTCGTACGAAGAGAGCCGGGTCGCGCTGTCAACGATGGCGTGTGGCGGCCATGCCGCGGCGGGGGTTTTTTTTTCGACACACGGCAGAATTTTTTTTCACGAGCGCGACTTTCGAAAAATTGTATTAGAATCGCGGGGAATTATAAACCACCAACGCCACCCGCCGACGCCGCAGCATGCTCGCTCGTGAATGAAGAAAATTGCATCCATTAGCAAATTACTTTTACCTACTTTAACCGCCTCGTCTCCGGTGATGCGAGCGGCAGAAGGGCTGTAAAAGGGAGCGTCATTAGTTATATTGGGTAGGACGGAAATAATATCGCGTTCGTGTAGCCGTACACGAAAATAAATCTGATTCGAGCGGCCGCCGGGCAAACAACAGTCCTTTTCTATTACTTATTTATTCATTTCGCGATGTTTGTCGTCGATTCTTCCGAGCGGTTGGCCGGCGCGGCGGATCTCACGATCGATTTATTGTCGCTTTTTGCGGTGACTTCTAACGATGTTAATGATGCAAACGAGCGATCGCTTTCTAACAATTTGCGAGGGTAATTAGTTTTTGGAGCGGACGCTCGGCGTCAGTGCGCGGTTATAACGCGGTGAACTTTGTTACTCGTGAAATTTATTAATCGCTGCCCCGCCGCTTTTCACCGACACGAGTTTCACTCTGACAATCGAAAACGAATTTACTATTAATGTGAAAACTACCAGACGATTATTTGTATTCTCATTAAAATTAGCACGAAGTACATATTGTTTAGACGAATATGAACACGAGTGACACGTGATACAAGTTAAATAAACTAGTAGAATTAACAACTTAAATAAACTAGCAGAATTTTTTAATGATATGTAATAAAAGTTAGAGTATAATTCGAAGAAGTTTTACGTTATCGAGTTTTGCGTTTGACTTTTATTTGCTTGTTCGTCATTTGTGATTATTTTAAATTAAGAGTCAGACACAATATATAATCAATATATGTATATAACTTTTGTTACTTTAGATAGTATGATCGAAATACGCACCGATCGCAATCTTTATCACAAGAATAATGGTAAATTTTTAAAAATATTTTATTTTAAACATTTAACAAAAAGAATAACCCAATTATGATAAGACATAACTTCTCGTGATGCGAAGGAATGAGATTTTATTAAATGATATGTGCACAAAATTTGCAATAATAAAAACTAGCAAGTAAAAATGTTCATTAACGATCATGATCGTTTCGTGGAACATTTTAGAAATAAATCTTAACTGCATTTTTTGTCTTACTCTTGAACGATTTATTATCAGACAAAATATGATACGATAACGAGATTTGATTTAATTTTTCTGATCCTGACGTTCAATAATCTTTTCAACAGGCCGGTAATCAATCGGCAAAAATATCATTTCGAGTTACTTGTAACTTTGATATCTATCAATTAGTCTGGTAATTCAACTTGTCTCGTATGTTTAATTTATTTTGGCATTTATTTTCCGTTAATTTATTTAACCTTAAAATATAGCAATAAATTTGAAAATATTTTTCTTTGTTTTGCTTTCTCAATATGAAAAATTTGATTCTGCCATGAGATAATATAACTTATCAAGCAATCGCATTTAGTACTATCTATATAAATGATCGAATGCATTAAATGTGTGCCGCACTAACGTAATTTCTTTTTCTGCTTGATATGAAACAATATATAATATAGCATATATTTTTACTATGTATTTACAGTTAATTTATAGTTATTTACGGTTCTTTTTCAATTTATATAAAAATTAAAAAGAACTACAATAAAAATGCGAAAGTATAAATCTTTTTATTGAAATTAAACTCCAAAAAATATTTATTGTCAAGTAAATAATTTTCTCAGAACTATACTATTCCTTCTGCCTTTCAATGTATCTAGTGCATGTCGTAATTCGCGAACGATTACTGGATGACTTCCAGAAAACAATTGAAATCGATTTTTCCTCAGAAATGAAGCTGGACATTATAATGGTTTCGTATATCGTTTTCTCGACGGTCACATACGAACGAATGCAACTGACTAAACAATGTCCCGATCGGTAGCCTTGTTAATAAGTTCTTGGCTCTGGAGCGACAGCTGTCCACACTTTGGCGCACTTGTGACCTCCCCGTTAAATAACACGCGAGGATCACGGCTACGTACTTCGCGTTACGACTTCGTTCCAATTTCCAAATTACACTCTTCTTCCTCATTCTTCAACTTCGTTTATCTTCGCGTTTTATTCTCTCTTTTTTTATTTGGCGCATGTCCATGCAGAAAAAAAAATGATTACGAGCATTAAGATTTAGATTTGGTAATCAAAAATGATCAGACATTTATCTTAAGTAAATTTTTGAAAAACATTTTAAATATAACTTACAAGTTGATGTAAATTTCACCATCGATGATAGTAAACATAAATATATACCGATTTTTGTTGGTATTCTATAAACGAGTGAATATAAAGCCTTTCCTTCCGTAAGTTGATAGATGATTTCCTTGAGTTTATCAATCTAGTTTACGAATGTAAATTGGCTCTAGAATAAATAATATCAGACATATCGCGTTGTGCATTAAATTCTTCAATTAATCTGGCATTTATATTAAGTCAGATCTGAATCTTAATGATTATTAAGTGCGATGCTTACGTTACTACAAAGCGTATGACATACTGAGAGGAGTGCGGAAAGAATGAATTATTGATATTTTTAGCGCAGTAATTCTATGTGACTTGGTAATTCTATTCAAATCGTGAATTGATTAGCAGTGTTCCGCAAAGAAGAAAAACGTCGACGCAAATAGCCTATCGTACGTCGATTTAATAAGAACATCTATAAAAATAATCTCTATTTTGCCATTATCTTAGACCTTGTCGCTTTAAAATAGCGACGTAATTTAATTTCTTATCCTTACATTTTTAATGGATCGAACTGGGTGGAGGAGGAGGGGGGGAAGGGGAGTAAAAAGTAGAATCCTTCGATAAAGTGTCTGTCCAAAAAATATACAGTTTCTTGTAAAGCGCGCACATAATCGCACGCTCGACTCCACCTCTTAATTGCGACGTTAGATTGGCGCGGCGTGCGATTGCGAACACGCGAGGAACTTTTCGCGAATTACGATTCGTTCCTGCGTCGCCGTGCCGGCCCGGACATTACGTCTCATATCTTTTTTCGAGCGTGTAAATACTTATCGCTATATATGGGAGCAAAGGGGAAACGAAATTTGCGCAATTTCCTTTCTAATTGAGTCGGGTAACGCGACTGTACGCGAAACGTTATCTCCAACGTAATTTGAGTATCAATCCGCCGGTTTCGTCGGTTCCCAGCTGCAGCGAATGGCGCATTTACGGTTGCGCGTCGTTGCGTATAAAGGCCGTTCTACAGTAGCGCGGACACAGTCGTAAGCTGTAAGAAATTAACCAATCATATTCGAATATGAGGGGAATACTCGACTATGATTGGTCAATTTCTTATGGCTTACAGGCTTACGACTGTACGTTCACGCTATTGTATAAGAATGGCCTTAACGTATCGCATACATAATCGACATCGCGGCCTGTCGCAAAAAAAAACTGCTTACCTCATCTCGCCGATAAAAATTAATCGGTTACATACTGTTTATGTAACGCACATATACGGTGTCGATAAGCGTCTGGAATTACGGTAGCGCAAAGTTAATAATGTGTTTCTAATTTCGTAGTAGTTCTAGTGATTCTAGGTAGTTATTTATGTACTATGAAATGTCATTAATTAATGTAATGCATTGGGATTTACATACGCTTACAGTCCAATTATTATTACACTGCTAATAATCAGTACGGAGAGAGAAAGAGAGAGAGAGAGAGAGAGAGAGAGAGAGCGAAATATGATTTGTATTCATGACTATCCACGCACGCGGACGCGAATTTTATTTATAGCGCGAGTGACGTAAACAGCGCGTAATAATAAAAAAAATATATACTACTGCGAAGTGGAATTGACATCGTCCCGCTAATTGACCTCCTAGAGCGAAATCTTTTCCTTATCATGATATTTGAGCACCGACTATATGCGGAAATGCCAGCGGCGAGGGACGGCAAAAAGGATTGGATCGGAAGTTCCCATACGCCTTCGCGAGCGGCGCGTCACGGGGTGTTTAGAGATTCACGTCAGGCGTCTTTCGAGTCTCTTCGTCTTTAACGACATGAACGACCACAAATGACCTCCTCGATGTTTTGATGTGGACGTCATGCGAAGTCCGTTGTCAACGTCTTCGAAGTTTACTCCCACGCATTGCCTCGTCCGGCAATTGAGATTAATTATCGTTGAACGGACTTTCTTTTCGGCGCCGTTGTGACATAATCCTTGGAACGCATCGATTCGAGAAGCTTTACGCAATGTTCGCTTAATAAAAATTCGTCAAGATCGAAATCGTGCATCGATTCGCACTTAAATTGCGCGTCAACATGAAAAAAAGCTTCAAAATTTTGTAACTTTTTTTTCATATAATTTTGAAATTGTATGGATTTTAAAACTTGGAACAGGAAAAGAGCTGTCTTCTTTTAAAACAATTATCCATTTCTAAAAAAGGCATGATATCGATATTCGCATCAAAATTCATTGTTGTCGCTTTTTCACGATGCCGATTAATTCTTTATATGTCTTGTTAATGGTTGTTATTGTATATTTTGTATCGAGATTTGTTTATCGAGGAATTAATAATATAAATACAATGCAATTGTATGCATTTAAATGGTAAATAGTGCGCGCAAGGCGCGCGTCTGTGTTATCTAGTTATATGAAATTTTATATAGAAACATCTATTTCTAGATAGAAGATTTTTTTCTATAGTGGCGCTTGTCCTTATTAAAGTATTTCATGTATCAAATATGAAAACATCTAATATTTAGGTAGTAATTTTTTACAAAATATTAAATTTGATAAAAAACATAAAGCACAACTGCTTGTAATTCATTTATGAAACAATGATTTAATTTTAATTCAAATTACCATGAGCGCTGCAACATAATTTTAATCTATTTTAATCTTACCCGTTTAATTTTAGTTTATCTTAAGCAGTAATTTAATTTTAATTTATCTTATCGATAGCTTAAATATCTCGTATATATACTATATATAATCGCTTAAAAATAATAACCGGACTTTAATTTTTGCAGACGTCATCAGGCAAGGTCTTTTAAAAATATTCAGTTGTTTATTATTACTATATCCGCAATAATCTTCGCTATGCTTATTTTTCTTTAAAGTAACTGAAATAAATCAGATAATCAAAAGCAGAAGACTTATCGTTGCATTTCATGCTAAAAGTGGCAATAACGTGGATAATCACACAGAATCATTATTAATCTTTGTTTAAAATATACCGCTGAGAGAGATTCGTTATGTGCTATCTTATGTGCGGCACGCGCGAACTGACATTCTTGTGCTTGCCAAAAATTCCACCGCTTGTGAAAATTCACCTTTGAAAATGATACTCCCTCCGATGATAATCGTCGCAAATTTAGCATCTATTAACGATCCAAAAGAAGTGTGGAACGTGATTCTGTGTCGCTATCGTGCCATATCGGATATCATGAACATTGTTATTTTCGATGTAATTGACAAGATTTGCAAATCGAAAATATACAAACATTTTTATTCACTTAGCGAAAAAAATCGCACTCCATTTATGCACTCGAGACGCCGCGCCGTCAAGAACCCACTAGTTGAATTATATATACGTTGATTCTTGAAAACGTCACGATCGGCTTTAATTGAAATAATGATTTCAATTGGCTTGCTGAAAAGATTTGCACATTTTAAAGAAATTGTTAATAAAATATTAAACTTTTATATTATTGATTATTATAATATTATAAATCACTAATAAAAATATTATATATATTATGTATATATATATATATATATATACACACACTTTATATTTAAATTAATGTGCGTTATTTTCGAGATTTTAATATATTATGTTTTATTATGTATTATATAACCTTATTGGTTATATTAATATGTATTTTAAGTATACGATATTTTTATATTTAAAAAGTCGTATTGAATTAATATGTAATATTTAAGAAATAAACGATATTATATAACCTTGTGTTATATTAATATGTATTTTAAGTATACGATATTTTTATATTTAAAAAGTCGTATTGAATTAATATGTAATATTTAAGAAATAAACGATAAGTCGAGATGAAGCAATATAAATTTTAGTCCTGACTTAGTACACAAATCAAATCTTGCATATTTTGGCAGGAATCAGATAGTCAGATTTTTTTCAAGTACTTTTGTATTTATCTCTCTCTTCCTCGAATCGCGAGCGACATGTGGAACACCCGCTCGGGAGATTTCACGAATGAAATCGCATTCGCGTTTACTTCGGGTATTTTTAAAAAGTTAGAGGCTCTCAACGCCCTACAATTAATTACAGCCTCGAGTCCACCCTTGACAGTCACATTCTAATCGGAATTGTCTTTCCGCTTGTGCGTGAAGTGTCAAAAATTTTCCGATTTATGTAACAGATATTATCCGAATGTTCACAATAAGAGACGAAAGAAGAAATATGTATCGAAACGTCGGAAATATAATTATGCTTTTATAATGAATTATTAAAACAAGTACCTCTTGAATAATTGAAAATTGTAAAATATAATTTTACCTCGATTCTTAAACAAAAGCTTTTTACTTCCTCCGTTATTAATACGCTTTCATTTCCAACGGCGAAAGCATAGAATTTACAAATAAACAGCAGAAAATTATCTTTCAATTAATACGAAGTGCACTCGACAAATAAATTGATCAGAACGTGATTGCATAATTAAGTTCGTTTTTCGTTGGATGTCGAATTGCATAACTGATGTCTCCAGCTCTCTTGCTACCTGGGATTCTTTAAACTGTGCCACGCAATCGATATGTCGATTTGCCGTATCTATATCTATTTCACGCTTGAACAGCCGATATCGTCGTATATATATGTATATAAGCTTCACGGAATTTCGTATATTGAAAAATATTTGCGCGATATTGGTCCTTATGCTCTATCGAATTAATAATTCGACATTCGTGAACTAAACACACGTGCGCAAGGGGTGAAATGAGGATTCCACGATACGATCGCATCAACGAGTTATCGCCGTTTAATAAACACACTGGCTAGTAGGATAAAGCTTTATTATTCGATCTGTTTCCGCAAATCTCGCTATCTCCTCTAAGTCCCATTACGTGCTGCAGCTATACTACTCGTTCGCGGCACCAGTGTAAGGAATAGTAAACATCCGGTGAGCGTATTAACATCGTCGAGGTAGTCTTCTAAAGACTCAAACCGAGAGAAGTTAAATTGCCGCCGGTCTTGATGAATATCAGGCTGTTCTAAAAACGCAGTTAATCCATATAATAGGATTGTATTCTCGGAATGTTGTTTGTTTTTTTATCGAATATCTGATCTCTCATCTCTGCAAAGTCTGCTAAGATTATCATGAAATCTTGTAAAAACTGATACGCCATTGCTTTGAAAAAATTTTCAATAGTATAATCTTCAAGTGTAATTTTCCCGGAAATATTAGCTGGATCAATTTCAAATTGATTTAGTAAAAATATGTTATATTTCAAAAAAAATATACATGTATATAATTAGCATTATATATATATTTTATATTTAATTACTGAAAAATACTCTGATCGCACGTGCGATAACTACAACGATGAATTAATTAAATTCTAAATTTTACATTCTATGATATTTATTTGCAAAATCAAAAATATCACGTAAAATAATTACTATAAAATTAGTATTCAGACGAGACTTTTTAATAATTAAGATAATGATGAATTATTTATTAACGCTATACAAAATATCATTGCAGAAAGGTTGTGTTAATTAATATCAAACGTTAAATATCTTGATAACCGATTCTGCAAAGAAGCCTTCATTAAAACGGCTATTTTGAAAATGACTCGAGAACAAGTTTCTCGTTACTCTGGAAATCCTGGAAGTTTCGTCTCGAGGGTTTTTAAAAGGCTTGAATAGTCAATGTTAAATGACTTTCCGGCTATGCTAAATTACATTAAGTATAAGATCTCATTAGGAATATATATCTCTCTCGGGACACTTGATACAGCGCGAGAACGCCTACCACCGTGAAATGGACTCCTTTCGAAGAATCGTGAACAACAAACAGACGGGGAAAGATGGCATAATGGAGTTGTGGATTTTACGACCTCTCCGACTTCGTCTTTTTCAGAGCCGTAGCTTCTTTCAACCTACCCTCTTCCAGCACCCTTACGCACCTTGCCAAGGAATGGTCATGGTCGAACTTGGTTCAGACTCGGCGGGGAAATACCAAGTTCGATCGGGGAGATAACTGGGGTGTGTCCGACGCGATATTCCTAACGGAACCAGATAAAATACCTACGTATAACGTACGCGTGTTATATTGTCGTACATTGTAGAAATTTACAATTGATTTTCGTTGATATGTTTATAATTGTATCATAGCGTTCTAACTCCACTTTAGAACTAATTTCGCTAATGTTATTACAGAATTAACATCCACCTTTACACACAATATAGAAAGCTAAAATTAATTACATAACCCAAACTACCATTTAATGTTGTTACAAATATATGTAGCATCATGTATATATATTATACTATTATTTAACATTGTTATAAATATATGTAGCATCATGTGTACGTACATGTATAAATGCAATTTTGTAGAAAATATGTTAGGTATTTCTTTCACGAAAGTGATGACAGAAATTTAAAAAAGGTGTGGCATTATCGATTTTGTGTGCCGTATTTTTGTATTTAGCGGTTAAACGCGATTAAATAACTACGTAAAATTGCGATAACTATGTAAAATTAATGCGTTGCTTACGCTTAGTCACTGTTTATATTCTTAGATCATTCCTGAATTATGAAATTCCGCACGACTGAGATGTTAGATCTTAGCAAAACAAAAAAAATTATATAACTCGCGAAATACCTCTACCTGGCAACTCGACAATGAACGATCATGGTCGAGTAGAGAACGTGGAGAAGAGAGGTGGAAACTAAATCATGTTGAAGTCGCACGTAAAACAAAACGCTGGTTATATACAAGTTACATACACATCAAGTTATACACGAGTTTCTCCCCGCGTTGATCGAAATACGATAAATCCGAGAAAGAAACGTTGCCAAGAATGAACCACGCTATATTCCGCGTAAATCACAATAAATAGAACGAAAAAGGGGGACAAATTCGACAGAATTTGAATCATGGCTTGACGTTACGTCGATTTTACGCGTTGTCTTGCGTCTCGTCATTAGATTTACAACCTGGCACAACAAGAAACCCACGTTTATTCCGAAGCCCAGTGCGACTTGCACGCATCGACTGACAACCACTTCCCTCAACATATACCGACACAAGGATGGTCATGGTCGATGGTTGGTGGTGGCTCCGAGACACAAAGGGCGCGCGAATCCAGTCGAGTCGGAGGATGAGAGTTGCGATGGGAGAAACGTTGCGAGGGAAAGAGAAAGAGATGAAGAGAGAAAGAGAGAGAGAGAGAGAGAGAGAGAGAAAGACAGAAAGGGGGACCCTTCTCGAATAATCCGCGGGCCGAAATATTGAGCGCCTGGAACTCTCGTGGTTCTCCCCTCCATGCCGAAGCCTTAGTCCGGATCGATAACGCTTTACACCCCGTGTAAATTATCTACTACGTTACAATCGCTTCCGTCGTTATGTCACATCTCACGGATACACATTTAACGTTTCTAAATACGCAATCTAATAGCTGTACATAGAACGCCCGATACCGGTTGGTTGACGGAAAATGCAGGTGTCGGCCAGATGTAAGTGTGCCAAAACGACGGATCCTAAATAGATTGTATCGTTTCAGTAAAATTCTCGCTATAGTCCGATAGTCATTGGGATACTCCAATGTCGATCGATATGTATAACTTATTCCGACCTATGACTGCCTGGAATATTAACAAACTGCTTTCATCAGTCCAACTATTGTGATGTAACACGATCACGTGCGCGTGGCGACGAATAACACGTTGCCTACGTAATAGAGATATATCGTCCATCCATTGTAAAATTATAAAATTTTATTTATAATATTGATAAGTAATAAGAGAAATATATTAAGGTACGCTAAAAATTTATTTAATGCAACGTAAGATATCTTTTTTTCTAGTTTCTTTTAAAACATTGCACATTCAGACAAATAAATCAGCCACTTTAAAATAAAAATTGATAAAAATTATAGTTTATGGTAAACGGTAGTTAAAGCTTAAGGTCACAAGGTTTACGAGCATTCCTCGATTCGACGATTTGTCATCGCCATTTTTATTCACGTCAGGCTACGAAGTTTATTCCGTGTTATTTATTCATGAGCGCAACGTACGAGACGTAGATTGAAATTATAGTAGAGCTGAACGTAAATCGTAGAAAAGTGCCTTCCGATCTGCTTTCGCAAGATAATGCTACAGTGCGCAGTTTCCTCGACTAAAAATGGCGGCTCCATTCCAAACACGCCAATGTGGTTCTGTCGATGTAGTTGAGTTTAGCGAACCCCACCCGAACCCGGACCTGAACCTAACGGAACGAACATTTGTGTGATGAGCGAAAACGAAAGGACGACCGGGCGAGAAATAGACCGAGAGCATGGGTGGCGAGGGCGGTAGAACGGAGAGGGAAAGGGGGACACTGGCAAAATAAAACGTCATCGGAACGAAGTTGGACGAGGAAAGGAACTGGGGGGGAGCGGAAAGACGGAGGAAAGCTTGTTGTTAGAAAGAGAGAATTTCGTATAGTTTCCTACGAGCTGAACACCGAGAGGAAGGAGTGCCGGGATAAAGCGGTGGACGGAGGAGGAGAGGACTGATTTACGATACTATCGTGAATAAGGGAGAGGAAAGGGATCCAAAGAGATTGGGTGAGAGGAGAGAGAGGCCAGGGGGGATAGAGAGTAGATACGCGGGCAAAAGAGAGATTCGGTTTCGCATTGATGCAAGGAAGAGGGGCAACGGAATGGGTTGACGAGGGGAACATGGGGGAAAGAGGGGCAGCGATATGGCCTCAGGCTGTACGGAAGGCAGGGAGAGGAGAGAATTCGAGGCTGTTGACCGGGCTTCGAATTCGAAAGGCTTACGCGAGCTCGCAGTGAGGCAGGACGCGGTCCCGCTTGTGTGCCACGTTGGCGACATGCAGGAGAGAAAGAGAGACCAAAACGGCATAGAGTGGAGCACGGGGGTGGGAAAGGGGGGGGGGGACGACCACTACACACGCAACCGCCGACACCGCCCGAATTTCGCAACAGCGGTGCCCAAACATGACCGTACCCCACGAACCACGAATCCTTCACGTCGGAAGATATTATTTTAACAGAAATGAATCCAAATGTTTATTCATTGTTTTAAATTGTTTCTACGATGTTTCATGGTAAACAGTAGAAGTATAATTTATCAAGAGTTTATATTTTTTTATATATACCCCAAATAATATAAATAATATTTTTAAAAATTTTATAACTTGGATATTAAAACATTTTAATATATAATTTACAACGAACAAACTATAAAACTTGACTGAGAACGTTTAATTAAAATACCGTTGGATTATTTTTTATTTTTGTCTTGTTACGGCATATTGATCGAGTACATTATTATTGTATGAATAATTTATATTTAATTAATATTTATATCAATATTAAACCAAAAAAAATTGTTAACATTAAGAAAAGTAAACTTTTATGGAATTTTTTTAAATTAAAAATTGCATTAAAGAATAAACCATCTCTGTCTACACGTATACATAAGTTTAATGTGATACAAGAATAGCATATGACGTCATTGTATATTTTGATAACACAACACTAATGAGATGTGCATCGTTTTGTGAACTGTGTATCAGCAGCGTCGCCCCAGAAATTTAATATGCGTGATGATAAAATTCTAAGTAGTGAGCTACAGTTATCTCGTTTCTCTCGCGTGATAATGTTCTTAGCAAGATAAATGAATTATATAATGTATATAACTACGATATTAATGAATCAAGCTCGCATTACTATATTAATATACGATGTTAACAATATACGAAAGTACAATACAGAACTTCATCTGTGCTAAATGTGCTTTTAGATCGTATGTTTCCAGCTTTATGTTTCTACTCAATTTCTTTAAACATAATTGTTAAAAATTTAATTTAGTCAAATTATGAAGAGGAAAGGTTTATATTATTTAAGACAGGAAAAAATGGAAAAATCTTTAAATTTCTAAACATAAAAAATAAATATTTATTTTTATATTGGACAAATGAATTTGTTTATTTGATATTAATTAAAAAATTAATTAAAAATTTAATATTAATTAGATAACTAGAATATTAAATTAGATAATATCTAATCACTAATGTTGATTTAGATTAGAGTTTAAGAACAACTTTTTTTAATAGAAGATTTTAAATTATTTCTAAATCATATTCGCTGCTGCGGAAAATAACAGATATGCAGCCGAAAAATGATGAAATTGAGCGCGCCTGTTGTCCCACACAATTTCGCTCCGTCGAGCGACCTTGAATGTGTATATCAGTCGACCGACCGTTGTGGGAGGGTAGCAAACCCAACCGATCGATCCCCGCAGGAGCGTGTAGACTCCTCTCCGGCTGGTCCTGTCCTATTCCCAAAGCCATACCTACCGAAACCCCTTCCCCATGACGGATCGAAAGTCTCGTGTCCTTGACGATGGAGAAGAGGGCGCGGCGTGTCGAGAACGGGGGTCGTGGGACGGATATCCCTCCTAGGGTACAAGGCCTCTCGGACGAGGAAAGAGATTTCGATGAAGCGCCGAAAGGATGGATCGGAAAATTATCAGCACGACATGCAAAATCGTATTGCGAAACGTGGAGACCGGGAACAAAAGTAACATTTTGAATTTAAAATCTTATATTATTAAATGATAATAGTTACATTAAAAAAAAATATTTTTAGTTATATTTTTTTAGTCCTATATTTTTAGTCCAGAGACAATTGTAACGCTACAATTGTTTCCAGGCATCGATGTTACAATTGACCCCTAATGATATTTTATAATTCGAAGTAAAGTTTTAATATAAATATATAGATGAAAATCAATTAAAATATGTCAATTAATAATGCAAATTATCAACATAAATGATCACTAAAACCTTTTTAGATAATGTGTTATAACTTCACCATTAAAAAACAAAAATATTTTAGATTTTGTGCACATAATAAAACTTACTTGACGAATGAAAGTATTTTTTGCATCTGCACACGTGCACGTTTCGCGTAAACCGACAAGGAACTAACAAACCAATGTCGGTCAATCTAATGATTTTTGCCTCACCGCCACATATAATACATATACCTATTATAGTTTTAAAAATATTCACGATGTTACAATTGTACCCTGTTACTTTTGTCCCCGGTCTCCCCTAACCAATTGTTTTGGCATCTCGTGACATGTCGAAAACTTCAGAATCAATTGTGACATTCGGAGGCGAGTTTCCGAATTTCAATTAGAGGATTGGCTACGCCCGGATACAGAGTGCATCCGTCAAAACGCACGGTTGTACGAAGCCCATAGTAGCCAAAACCGTTATACTGATCCAATTAGAAGCGCGAAACACGCACCGTTGAAGTGCGACTTGTGTTCAGAGCCGAGTGAAATGCTTTGATCCAGAACAAGGGAGCATGTTTTCTTTGTTTCTTTCCACGAATAGTAAGGGAAAAAAAATCCAACAATCAAATTGTTTTTAAAGGAGATATTGACTAATCTATAAAAAAAATTAACTTCGAAGAATGATAAGTTTGAAAGAAATTTAAGAATCTTAAAGATCTCTGTAGTAGTTAATTGCAGAAACATTAGCTGTTTAATTATAATTTTTACATATGTATATTTTTATTGTATAATGAGAAATTACATTTTCGTACGCGAAGTACGATAACAAAAGTATATCGCGGGTTTTTAATTTCAAATTTGTAATTACCTATTATATTTACGAGGTATATGTATGTATATACGCATTTCGTAGAACGCTGTGCATATTGTTAATTAACTAAAAAAAAAGAAAGAAAATGTTTAAAGTCGGAATTCCATTGCAAATATATACATATGTAGTTTAAAACGCATTATTACGAGAGACGTATCTGTTCAACAGCCGTATCGTTATAAATTGCATAAGAGTAAAAGAGATTTCATAGAGATCTCTGTTAAATTATTTCATTTTTTGTACGGTCAGTGACTTCTCGAGACATTGAAGTTTAAGCGTGTCTTTCGTAACGATTGATTGAATCATCGGTGAATGCGCGATGCGCGTTGGCCGGTCCGTATAGGTAACGGCAATAAACTTCTGGTCATGAACCCACGGTCGTTAGACTTCAAAAGTCACATACTTCGTTTCCTGAATCAATAAGGAAATGATCCACCCACGATCGTGATCGTGCACATGAATGCGCGCTTTATGCCACCGTGTCCCCGCGCTTCATGGATTATGATTCACGTGGGACGAGTACCAGGCGTTCTTTGACAGGATTAATGAAACGCGCACTAATTACTGCGATAATTGCATTTGCAATCCGTCATTTCTATGGCGTGCCCCACTGCGTTGCGTTATTTTCGCGACATCAAAGGTGCTTCCATGTTTACTAATTCGAAGAACGTATACAGTCTAGAAACATTGCATTGCGCGATGGAAACGTTCGGCCGGTGAAATTCATGATAAAGTAATCCATTTTTTTTCCCATTATTGAAATGCCTATATTATTACATTTTCCCGAGTTCTCGTTTTAGATATACTCTTATTTTGAATATGCATACATCGCGCGCAATAATTTAGAGTGCGCATATTGAACGTGCGTCGCGTTTGAGGTATATAATGTTTATACGTTAATCCTCAAAATGTAATTAACATGAGACTTGGTAATTTGCTATGATTTTAACTTTTAGCCTTATAAATCTCACTATACATAATTCTCTATAAATTCAGATACACCCGGAGAATCCACGGAAAATTTGATTTAATATATTAGATATTTAAAAACGAACGCCACAATAATTTAGCATATAACCTGCTAATTAATTATGATATTATTTGAATAATTTTTCTATATATTTAACTGTAAGATAAATTATATATAATTGAAATTTCAAGTATATTTCTTCAATTTTCAAAATTTTAAAATTTTAAAATTTTCTTCGAAACTATATGATATTTTTAATTTGATTTGATATATAGAACGAGATACACATTCATTCTCTCTCTCTCACACCAATTTTAGTGCAAATTTACAATGAGAATTTCATCCATGTGAGAATGTCCGTCGGTGTTGCTCTTGTCACGTTTGCCACGACCTACCCAACTTATAATTCCAGGACACTTCTCGCACGCTCTCACGTCTACTTGTCTATGTGAGTGTGCTTATGCATATGGAGCACAAAGAAAAAAGTGAGATATATGGGAACGGAGTCCGTCAGAAATTTCTGCCATCCTGTCTACTAGCTTAGCTTATTTTGCAGATGAGATGTATATTCGTAGCATGTACAAGAGATATCTCGAGAAAAATAAGGAGTTGCAAAAATCGGCGAAGGGAGAGTTACGAATAATTAAACAAACTAAATTGAATTTAATTGTTTAATCAATTATTATACAAATAATTGAAATATTATGTAAATAACTTAATTTATTGCTGGACTATATATTTATTACTGTATTATATTATATATAAATGTAACAACTCCGTTATTATGATGATTTTTGAAAATCAAATTGGACAAAATCGTTCGATTTATGTTACGAGAAATTAATTTAATCTGACTGTGTAGATTGATAAATTTATCAGAATTAAACGAAATAAATTAATAAAAACGAAAATGAAAGAT